>NW_027477398.1:0-20000 GCF_051020955.1 Megalopta genalis
TACATAGGGATTAAGCATTTAGAACGATACATTGTTTAAAGTAAGGGCACTTTACTCTTGACATTTTACGGTTTTTTCAATTTTCTGAAAAATCCTATCATTAGATTTTTTTAAAAATACGATATTCTTGCTTAACTAACGTTTCTACATAGGGATTAAGCATTTAGAACGAAATCTAATGTCAGAAAATGGCACTTTACTCTTGACATTTTTCGGTTTTTTCAATTTTCTGGGAAATCCTATCATTAGATTTTTTTAAAAATACGATATTCTTGCTTAACTAACGTTTTTACATAGGGATTAAGCATTTAGAACGAAATCTAATGTAGGAAAATGGTACTTTACTCTTGATCGGTACGTTGGGACTTTGAAAATATTCGGGCGTTCCAATCGCTCGTCTGTTGCATCATAGCGCGTCTCGGCGCAATCGACCGATTCGCTCGATCCATTATTTTCGATTTACGGCTAAAATAAATTTTTCTAATTTCTTTCAATAACATATTCCTGCTTAAATAACTTTTTTACATAGGGATTAAGCATTTAGAACGATACATTGTTTAAAGTAAGGGCACTTTACTCTTGACATTTTACGGTTTTTTCAATTTTCTGAAAAATCCTATCATTAGATTTTTTAAAAATACGATATTCTTGCTTAACTAACGTTTTTACATAGGGATTAAGCATTTAGAACGAAATCTAATGTAGGAAAATGGTACTTTACTCTTGATCGGTACGTTGGGACTTGAAAATATTCGGGCGTTCCAATCGCTCGTCTGTTGCATCATAGCGCGTCTCGGCGCAATCGACCGATTCGCTCGATCCATTATTTTCGATTTACGGCTAAAATAAATTTTTCTAATTTTTTTCAATAACATATTCCTGCTTAAATAACTTTTTTTACATAGGGATTAAGCATTTAGAACGATACATTGTTTAAAGTAAGGGCACTTTACTCTTGACATTTTTACGGTTTTTTTCAATTTTCTGAAAAAATCCTATCATTAGATTTTTTTAAAAATACGATAATCTTGCTTAACTAACGTTTCTACATAGGGATTAAGCATTTAGAACGAAATCTAATGTCAGAAAATGGCTCTTTACTCTTGTGACATTTTCGGTTTTTTCAATTTTCTGGAAAATCCTATCATTAGATTTTTTTTAAAATACGATATTCTTGCTTAACTAACGTTTTTACATAGGGATTAAGCATTTAGAACGAAATCTAATGTAGGAAAATGGTACTTTACTCTTGATCGGTACGTTGGGACTTTGAAAATATTCGGGCGTACGCGGCGCGCTCGGCGCTTCGAACAGCTCCGGTGTCCCCATTATTTTCGATTTACGGCTAAAATAAATTTTTCTAATTTTTTTCAATAACATATTCCTGCTAAAATAACTTTTTTACATAGGGATTAAGCATTTAGAACGATACATTGTTTAAAATAAGGGCACTTTACTCTTGACATTTTACGGTTTTTTCAATTTTCTGAAAAATCCTATCATTAGATTTTTTTAAAAATACGATATTCTTGCTTAACTAACGTTTCTACATAGGGATTAAGCATTTAGAACGAAATCTAATGTCAGAAAATGGCACTTTACTCTTGACATTTTTCGGTTTTTTCAATTTTCTGGAAAATCCTATCATTAGATTTTTTTAAAAATACGATATTCTTGCTTAACTAACGTTTTATACATAGGGATTAAGCATTTAGAACGAAATCTAATGTAGGAAAATGGTACTTTACTCTTGATCGGTACGTTGGGACTTTGAAAATATTCGGGCGTTCCAATCGCTCGTCTGTTGCATCATAGCGCGTCTCGGCGCAATCGACCGATTCGCTCGATCCATTATTTTCGATTTACGGCTAAAATAAATTTTTCTAATTTTTTTCAATAACATATTCCTGCTTAAATAACTTTTTTACATAGGGACTTAAGCATTTAGAACGATACATTGTTTAAAATAAGGGCACTTTACTCTTGACATTTTACGGTTTTTCAATTTTCTGAAAAATCCTATCATTAGATTTTTTTAAAAATACGATATTCTTGCTTAACTAACGTTTCTACATAGGGATTAAGCATTTAGAACGAAATCTAATGTCAGAAAATGGCACTTTACTCTTGACATTTTTCGGTTTTTTCAATTTTCTGGGAAATCCTATCATTAGATTTTTGTAAAAATACGATATTCTTGCTTAACTAACGTTTTTACATAGGATTAAGCATTTAGAACGAAATCTAATGTAGGAAAATGGTACTTTACTCTTGATCGGTACGTTGGGACTTTGAAAATATTCGGGCGTTCCAATCGCTCGTCTGTTGCATCATAGCGCGTCTCGGCGCAATCGACCGATTCGCTCGATCCATTATTTTCGATTTACGGCTAAAATAAATTTTTCTCATTTTATTCAATAACATATTCTTGCTTAAATAACTTTTTTACCATAGGGATTAAGCATTTAGAACGATACATTGTTTAAAATAAGGGCACTTTACTCTTGACATTTTACGGTTTTTTCAATTTTCTGAAAAATCCTATCATTAGATTTTTTAAGAATACGATATTCTTGCTTAACTAACGTTTCTACATAGGGATTAAGCATTTAGAACGAAATCTAATGTCAGAAAATGGCACTTTACTCTTGACATTTTTCGGTTTTTTCAATTTCTGGAAAATCCTATCATTAGATTTTTTTAAAAATACGATATTCTTGCTTAACTAACGTTTTTACATAGGGATTAAGTATTTAGAACGAAATCTAATGTAGGAAAATGGTACTTTACTCTTGATCGGTACGTTGGGACTTTGAAAATATTCGGGCGTACGCGGCGCGCTCGCGCTTCGAACAGCTCCGGTGTCCCCATTATTTTCGATTTACGGCTAAAATAAATTTTTCTAATTTTTTTCAATAACATATTCCTGCTAAAATAACTTTTTTTACATAGGGATTAAGCATTTTAGAACGATACATTGTTTAAAATAAGGGCACTTTACTCTTTGACATTTACGGTTTTTTCAATTTTCTGAAAAATCCTATCATTAGATTTTTTTAAAAATACGATATTCTTGCTTAGCTAACGTTTCTACATAGGGATTAAGCATTTAGAACGAAATCTAATGTCAGAAAATGGCACTTTACTCTTGACATTTTTCGGTTTTTTCAATTTTCTGGGAAATCCTATCATTAGATTTTTTAAAATACGATATTCTTGCTTAACTAACGTTTTTACATAGGGATTAAGCATTTAGAACGAAACCTAATGTAGGAAAATGGTACTTTACTCTTGATCGGTACGTTGGGACTTTGAAAATATTCGGGCGTACGCGGCGCGCTCGGCGCTTCGAACAGCTCCGGTGTCCCCATTATTTTCGATTTACGGCTAAAATAAATTTTTCTAATTTTTTTCAATAACATATTCCTGCTAAAATAACTTTTTTACATAGGGATTAAGCATTTAGAACGATACATTGTTTAAAATAAGGGCACTTTACTCTTGACATTTTACGGTTTTTTCAATTTTCTGAAAAATCCTATCATTAGATTTTTTTAAAAATACGATATTCTTGCTTAACTAACGTTTCTACATAGGGATTAAGCATTTAGAACGAAATCTAATGTCAGAAAATGGCACTTTACTCTTGACATTTTTCGGTTTTTTCAATTTTCTGGAAAATCCTATCATTAGATTTTTTTAAAAATACGATATTCTTGCTTAACTAACGTTTTTACATAGGGATTAAGCATTTAGAACGAAATCTAATGTAGGAACAATGGTACCTTTACTCTTGATCGGTACGTTGGGACTTTGAAAATATTCGGGCGTTCCAATCGCTCGTCTGTTGCATCATAGCGCGTCTCGGCGCAATCGACCGATTCGCTCGATCCATTATTTTCGATTTACGGCTAAAATAAATTTTTCTAATTTCTTTCAATAACATATTCCTGCTTAAATAACTTTTTTACATAGGGATTAAGCATTTAGAACGATACATTGTTTAAAGTAAGGGCACTTTACTCTTGACATTTTACGGTTTTTTCAATTTTCTGAAAAATCCTATCATTAGATTTTTTAAAAATACGATATTCTTGCTTAACTAACGTTTCTACATAGGGATTAAGCATTTAGAACGAAAATCTAATGTCAGAAAATGGCACTTTACTCTTGACATTTTTCGGTTTTTTCAATTTTCTGGAAAATCCTATCATTAGATTTTTTTAAAAATACGATATTCTTGCTTAACTAACGTTTTTACATAGGATTAAGCATTTAGAACGAAATCTAATGTAGGAAAATGGTACTTTACTCTTGATCGGTACGTTGGGACTTTGAAAATATTCGGGCGTTCCAATCGCTCGTCTGTTGCATCATAGCGCGTCTCGGCGCAATCGACCGATTCGCTCGATCCATTATTTTCGATTTACGGCTAAATAAATTTTTCTAATTTCTTTCAATAACATATTCCTGCTTAAATAACTTTTTTACATAGGGATTAAGCATTTAGAACGATACATTGTTTAAAGTAAGGGCACTTTACTCTTGACATTTACGGTTTTTTCAATTTTCTGAAAAAATCCTATCATTAGATTTTTTTAAAAATACGATATTCTTGCTTAACTAACGTTTCTACATAGGGATTAAGCATTTAGAACGAAATCTAATGTCAGAAAATGGCACTTTACTCTTGACATTTTTCGGTTTTTCTCAATTTTCTGGAAATACTATCATTAGATTTTTTTAAAAATACGATATTCTTGCTTAACTAACGTTTTTACATAGGGATTAAGCATTTAGAACGAAACCTAATGTAGGAAAATGGTACTTTACTCTTGATCGGTACGTTTGGGACTTTGAAAATATTCGGGCGTTCCAATCGCTCGTCTGTTTGCATCATAGCGCGTCTCGGCGCAATCGACCGATTCGCTCGATCCATTATTTTCGATTTACGGCTAAAATAAATTTTTCTAATTTTTTTCAATAACATATTCCTGCTTAAATAACTTTTTTACATAGGGATTAAGCATTTAGAACGATACATTGTTTAAAGTAAGGGCACTTTACTCTTGACATTTTTACGGTTTTTTCAATTTTCTGAAAAATCCTATCATTAGATTTTTTTAAAAATACGATATTCTTGCTTAACTAACGTTTCTACATAGGGATTAAGCATTTAGAACGAAATCTAATGTCAGAAAATGGCACTTTACTCTTGACATTTTTCGGTTTTTTCAATTTTCTGGGAAATCCTATCATTAGATTTTTTTAAAAATACGATATTCTTGCTTAACTAACGTTTTTACATAGGGATTAAGCATTAGAACGAAATCTAATGTAGGAAAATGGTACTTTACTCTTGATCGGTACGTTGGGACTTTGAAAATATTCGGGCGTTCCAATCGCTCGTCTGTTGCATCATAGCGACGTCTCGGCGCAATCGACCGATTCGCTCGATCCATTATTTTCGATTTACGGCTAAAATAAATTTTTCTAATTTTTTTCAATAACATATTCCTGCTTAAATAACTTTTTTACATAGGATTAAGCATTTAGAACGATACATTGTTTAAAGTAAGGGCACTTTACTCTTGACATTTTACGGTTTTTTCAATTTTCTGAAAATCCTATCATTAGATTTTTTTAAAAATACGATAATCTTGCTTAACTAACGTTTCTACATAGGGATTAAGCATTTAGAACGAAATCTAATGTCAGAAAATGGCACTTTACTCTTGACATTTTTCGGTTTTGTCAATTTTCTGGAAAATCCAATCATTAGATTTTTTTTAAAATACGATATTCTTGCTTAACTAACGTTTTTACATAGGGATTAAGCATTTAGAACGAAATCTAATGTAGGAAAATGGTACTTTACTCTTGATCGGTACGTTGGGACTTTGAAAATATTCGGGCGTACGCGGCGCGCTCGGCGCTTCGAACAGCTCCGGTGTCCCCATTATTTTCGATTTACGGCTAAAATAAAGTTTTCTAATTTTTTTCAATAACATATTCCTGCTAAAATAACTTTTTTACATAGGGATTAAGCATTTAGAACGATACATTGTTTAAAATAAGGGCACTTTACTCTTGACATTTTACGGTTTTTTCAATTTCTGAAAAATCCTATCATTAGATTTTTTTAAAAATACGATATTCTTGCTTAACTAACGTTTCTACATAGGGATTAAGCATTTAGAACGAAATCTAATGTCAGAAAATGGCACTTTACTCTTGACATTTTTCGGTTTTTTCAATTTTCTGGAAAATCCTATCATTAGATTTTTTTAAAAATACGATATTCTTGCTTAACTAACGTTTTTACATAGGGATTAAGCATTTAGAACGAAATCTAATGTAGGAAAATGGTACTTTACTCTTGATCGGTACGTTGGGACTTTGAAAATATTCGGCGTTCCAATCGCTCGTCTGTTGCATCATAGCGCGTCTCGGCGCAATCGACCGATTCGCTCGATCCATTATTTCGATTTACGGCTAAAATAAATTTTTCTAATTTTTTTCAATAACATATTCCTGCTTAAATAACTTTTTTACATAGGGATTAAGCATTTAGAACGATACATTGTTTAAAGTAAGGGCACTTTACTCTTGACATTTTACGGTTTTTTCAATTTTCTGAAAAATCCTATCATTAGATTTTTTTAAAAATACGATATTCTTGCTTAACTAACGTTTCTACATAGGGATTAAGCATTTAGAACGAAATCTAATGTCAGAAAATGGCACTTTACTCTTGACATTTTTCGGTTTTTTCAATTTTCTGGGAAATCCTATCATTAGATTTTTTTAAAAATACGATATTCTTGCTTAACTAACGTTTTTACATAGGGATTAAGCATTTAGAACGAAATCTAATGTAGGAAAATGGTACTTTACTCTTGATCGGTACGTTGGGACTTTGAAAATATTCGAGGCGTTCCAATCGCTCGTCTGTTGCATCATAGCGCGTCTCGGCGCAATCGACCGATTCGCTCGATCCATTATTTTCGATTTACGGCTAAAATAAATTTTTCTAATTTTTTTCAATAACATATTCCTGCTTAAATAACTTTTTTACATAGGGATTAAGGCATTTAGAACGATACATTGTTTAAAGTAGGGCACTTTACTCTTGACATTTTACGGTTTTTTCAATTTTCTGAAAAATCCTATCATTAGATTTTTTAAAATACGATATTCTTGCCTTAACTAACGTTTCTTACATAGGGATTAAGCATTTAGAACGAAATCTAATGTCAGAAAATGGCACTTTACTCTTGACCTTTTTCGGTTTTTTCAATTTTCTGGAAAATCCTATCATTAGATTTTTTTTAAAATACGATATTCTTGGCTTAACTAACGTTTTTACATAGGGATTAAGCATTTAGAACGAAATCTAATGTAGAAAATGGTACTTTACTCTTGATCGGTACGTTGGGACTTTGAAATATTCGGGCGTTCAATCGCTCGTCTGTTGCATCATAGCGCGTCTCGCGCAATCGACCGATTCGCTCGATCCATTATTTTCGATTTACGGCTAAAATAAATTTTTTCTAATTTTTTTCAATAACATATTCCTGCTTAAATAACTTTTTTACATAGGGATTAAGCATTTAGAACGATACATTGTTTAAAGTAAGGGCACTTTACTCTTGACATTTTACGGTTTTTTCAATTTTCTGAAAAATCCTATCTATTAGATTTTTTTAAAATACGATAATCTTGCTTAACTAACGTTTCTACATAGGGATTAAAGCATTTAGAACGAAATCTAATGTCAGAAAATGGCACTTTACTCTTGACATTTTTCGGTTTTTTCAATTTTCTGGAAAATCCTATCATTAGATTTTTTTTAAAATACGATATTCTTGCTTAACTAACGTTTTTACATAGGGATTAAGCATTAGAACGAAATCTAATGTAGGAAAAATGGTACTTTACTCTTGATCGGTACGTTGGGACTTTGAAAATTTCGGGCGTACGCGGCGCGCTCGGCGCTTCGAACAGCTCCGGTTGTCCCATTATTTTCGATTTACGGCTAAAATAAATTTTTCTAATTTTTTTCAATAACATATTCCTGCTAAAATAACTTTTTTACATAGGGATTAAGCATTTAGAACGATACATTGTTTAAAATAAGGGCACTTTACTCTTGACATTTTACGGTTTTTCAATTTCTGAAAAATCCTATCATTAGATTTTTTTAAAAATACGATATTCTTGCTTAACTAACGTTTCTACATAGGGATTAAGCATTTAGAACGAAATCTAATGTCAGAAAATGGCACTTTACTCTTGACATTTTTCGGTTTTTTCAATTTTCTGGAAAATCCTATCATTAGATTTTTTTAAAAATCACGATATTCTTGCTTAACTACGTTTTTACATAGGGATTAAGCATTTAGACGAAATCTAATGTAGGAAAATGGTACTTTACTCTTGATCGGTACGTTGGGACTTTGAAAATATTCGGCGTTCCAATCGCTCGTCTGTTGCATCATAGCGCGTCTCGGCGCAATCGACCGATTCGCTCGATCCATTATTTTCGATTTACGGCTAAAATAAATTTTTCTAATTTTTTCAATACATATTCCTGCTTAAATAACTTTTTTACATAGGGATTAAGCATTTAGAACGATACATTGTTTAAAGTAAGGGCACTTTACTCTTGACATTTTACGGTTTTTTCAATTTTCTGAAAAATCCTATCATTAGATTTTTTTAAAATACGATATTCTTGCTTAACTAACGTTTCTACATAGGGATTAAGCATTTAGAACGAAATCTAATGTCAGAAAATGCACTTTACTCTTGACATTTTTCGGTTTTTTCAATTTCTGGAAAATCCTATCATTAGATTTTTTTTAAAATACGATATTCTTGCTTAACTAACGTTTTTACATAGGGATTAAGCATTTAGAACGAAATCTAATGTAGGAAAATGGTACTTTACTCTTGATCGGTACGTTGGGACTTTGAAAATATTCGGGCGTACGCGGCGCGCTCGGCGCTTCGAACAGCTCCGGTGTCCCCATTATTTCGATTTACGGCTAAAATAAATTTTTCTAATTTTTTTCAATAACATATTCCTGCTAAAATAACTTTTTTACATAGGGATTAAGCATTTAGAACGATACATTGTTTAAAATAAGGGCACTTTACTCTTGACATTTTACGGTTTTTCAATTTTCTGAAAAATCCTATCATTAGATTTTTTTAAAAATACGATATTCTTGCTTAACTAACGTTTCTACATAGGGATTAAGCATTTAGAACGAAATCTAATGTCAGAAAATGGCACTTACTCTTGACATTTTTCGGTTTTTTGCAATTTTCTGGAAATCCTATCATTAGATTTTTTTAAAATACGATATTCTTGCTTAACTAACGTTTTTACATAGGGATTAAGCATTTAGAACGAAATCTAATGTAGGAAAATGGTACTTACTCTTGATCGGTACGTTGGGACTTTGAAAATATTCGGGCGTTCCAATCGCTCGTCTGTTGCATCATAGCGCGTCTCGGCGCAATCGACCGATTCGCTCGATCCATTATTTCGATTTACGGCTAAAATAAATTTTTCTAATTTCTTCAATAACATATTCCTGCTTAAATAACTTTTTTACATAGGATTAAGCATTTAGAACGATACATTGTTTAAAATAAGGGCACTTTACTCTTGACATTTTACGGTTTTTTCAATTTTCTGAAAAATCCTATCATTAGATTTTTTTAAAATACGATATTCTTGCTTAGCTAACGTTTCTACATAGGGATTAAGCATTCTAGAACGAAATCTAATGTCAGAAAATGGCACTTTACTCTTGACATTTTTCGGTTTTTTCAATTTTCTGGAAAATCCTATCATTTAGATTTTTTTAAAAATACGATATTCTTGCTTAACTAACGTTTTTACATAGGGATTAAGCACTTTAGAACGAAATCTAATGTAGGAAAATGGTACTTTACTCTTGATCGGTACGTTGGGACTTTGAAAATATTCGGGCGTTCCAATCGCTCGTCTGTTGCATCATAGCGCGTCTCGGCGCAATCGACCGATTCGCTCGATCCATTATTTGTCGATTTACGGCTAAAATAAATTTTTCTAATTTTTTTCAATAACATATTCCTGCTTAAATAACTTTTTTACATAGGGATTAAGCATTTAGAACGATACATTGTTTAAAGTAAGGGCACTTTACTCTTGACATTTTACGGTTTTTTCAATTTTCTGAAAAATCCTATCATTAGATTTTTTTAAAAATACGATAATCTTGCTTAACTAACGTTTCTACATAGGGATTAAGCATTTAGAACGAAATCATAATGTCAGAAAATGGCACTTTACTCTTGACATTTTTCGGTTTTTTCAATTTTCTGGAAAATCCTATCATTAGATTTTTTTTAAAATACGATATTCTTGCCTTAACTAACGTTTTTACATAGGGATTAAGCATTTAGAACGAAATCTAATGTAGGAAAATGGTACTTTACTCTTGATCGGTACGTTGGGACTTTGAAAATATTCGGGCGTACGCGGCGCGCTCGGCGCTTCGAACAGCTCCGGTGTCCCATTATTTCGATTTACGGCTAAAATAAATTTTTCTAATTTTTTCAATAACATATTCCTGCTAAAATAACTTTTTTACATAGGGATTAAGCATTTAGAACGATACATTGTTTAAAATAAGGGCACTTTACTCTTGACATTTTACGGTTTTTCAATTTTCTGAAAAATCCTATCATTAGATTTTTTTAAAAATACGATATTCTTGCTTAACTAACGTTTCTACATAGGGATTAAGCATTTAGAACGAAATCTAATGTCAGAAAATGGCACTTTACTCTTGACATTTTTCGGTTTTTTCAATTTTCTGGAAAATCCTATCATTAGATTTTTTTAAAAATACGATATTCTTGCTTAACTAACGTTTTTACATAGGGATTAAGCATTTAGAACGAAATCTAATGTAGGAAAATGGTACTTTACTCTTGATCGGTACGTTGGGACTTTGAAAATATTCGGGCGTTCCAATCGCTCGTCTGTTGCATCATAGCGCGTCTCGGCGCAATCGACCGATTCGCTCGATCCATTATTTTCGATTTACGGCTAAAATAAATTTTTCTAATTTTTTTCAATAACATATTCCTGCTTAAATAACTTTTTTACATAGGGATTAAGCATTTAGAACGATACATTGTTTAAAGTAAGGGCACTTTACTCTTGACATTTTACGGTTTTTTCAATTTTCTGAAAAATCCTATCATTAGATTTTTTTAAAAATACGATAATCTTGCTTAACTAACGTTTCTACATAGGGATTAAGCATTTAGAACGAAATCTAATGTCAGAAAATGGCACTTTACTCTTGACATTTTTCGGTTTTTTCAATTTTCTGGAAAATCCTATCATTAGATTTTTTTTAAAATACGATATTCTTGCTTAACTAACGTTTTTACATAGGGATTAAGCATTTAGAACGAAATCTAATGTAGGAAAATGGTACTTTACTCTTGATCGGTACGTTGGGACTTTGAAAATATTCGGGCGTACGCGGCGCGCTCGGCGCTTCGAACAGCTCCGGTGTCCCCATTATTTTCGATTTACGGCTAAAATAAATTTTTCTAATTTTTTTCAATAACATATTCCTGCTAAAATAACTTTTTTACATAGGGATTAAGCATTTAGAACGATACATTGTTTAAAATAAGGGCACTTTACTCTTGACATTTTACGGTTTTTTCAATTTTCTGAAAAATCCTATCATTAGATTTTTTTAAAAATACGATATTCTTGCTTAACTAACGTTTCTACATAGGGATTAAGCATTTAGAACGAAATCTAATGTCAGAAAATGGCACTTTACTCTTGACATTTTTCGGTTTTTTCAATTTTCTGGGAAATCCTATCATTAGATTTTTTTAAAAATACGATATTCTTGCTTAACTAACGTTTTTACATAGGGATTAAGCATTTAGAACGAAACCTAATGTAGGAAAATGGTACTTTACTCTTGATCGGTACGTTGGGACTTTGAAAATATTCGGGCGTTCCAATCGCTCGTCTGTTGCATCATAGCGCGTCTCGGCGCAATCGACCGATTCGCTCGATCCATTATTTTCGATTTACGGCTAAAATAAATTTTTCTAATTTTTTTCAATAACATATTCCTGCTTAAATAACTTTTTTACATAGGGATTAAGCATTTAGAACGATACATTGTTTAAAATAAGGGCACTTTACTCTTGACATTTTACGGTTTTTTCAATTTTCTGAAAAATCCTATCATTAGATTTTTTTAAAAATACGATATTCTTGCTTAACTAACGTTTCTACATAGGGATTAAGCATTTAGAACGAAATCTAATGTCAGAAAATGGCACTTTACTCTTGACATTTTTCGGTTTTTTCAATTTTCTGGAAAATCCTATCATTAGATTTTTTTAAAAATACGATATTCTTGCTTAACTAACGTTTTTACATAGGGATTAAGCATTTAGAACGAAATCTAATGTAGGAAAATGGTACTTTACTCTTGATCGGTACGTTGGGACTTTGAAAATATTCGGGCGTTCCAATCGCTCGTCTGTTGCATCATAGCGCGTCTCGGCGCAATCGACCGATTCGCTCGATCCATTATTTTCGATTTACGGCTAAAATAAATTTTTCTAATTTTTTTCAATAACATATTCCTGCTTAAATAACTTTTTTACATAGGGATTAAGCATTTAGAACGATACATTGTTTAAAATAAGGGCACTTTACTCTTGACATTTTACGGTTTTTTCAATTTTCTGAAAAATCCTATCATTAGATTTTTTTAAAAATACGATATTCTTGCTTAACTAACGTTTCTACATAGGGATTAAGCATTTAGAACGAAATCTAATGTCAGAAAATGGCACTTTACTCTTGACATTTTTCGGTTTTTTCAATTTTCTGGAAAATCCTATCATTAGATTTTTTTAAAAATACGATATTCTTGCTTAACTAACGTTTTTACATAGGGATTAAGCATTTAGAACGAAATCTAATGTAGGAAAATGGTACTTTACTCTTGATCGGTACGTTGGGACTTTGAAAATATTCGGGCGTTCCAATCGCTCGTCTGTTGCATCATAGCGCGTCTCGGCGCAATCGACCGATTCGCTCGATCCATTATTTTCGATTTACGGCTAAAATAAATTTTTCTAATTTTTTTCAATAACATATTCCTGCTTAAATAACTTTTTTACATAGGGATTAAGCATTTAGAACGATACATTGTTTAAAGTAAGGGCACTTTACTCTTGACATTTTACGGTTTTTTCAATTTTCTGAAAAATCCTATCATTAGATTTTTTTAAAAATACGATATTCTTGCTTAACTAACGTTTCTACATAGGGATTAAGCATTTAGAACGAAATCTAATGTCAGAAAATGGCACTTTACTCTTGACATTTTTCGGTTTTTTCAATTTTCTGGGAAATCCTATCATTAGATTTTTTTAAAAATACGATATTCTTGCTTAACTAACGTTTTTACATAGGGATTAAGCATTTAGAACGAAACCTAATGTAGGAAAATGGTACTTTACTCTTGATCGGTACGTTGGGACTTTGAAAATATTCGGGCGTACGCGGCGCGCTCGGCGCTTCGAACAGCTCCGGTGTCCCCATTATTTTCGATTTACGGCTAAAATAAATTTTTCTAATTTTTTTCAATAACATATTCCTGCTAAAATAACTTTTTTACATAGGGATTAAGCATTTAGAACGATACATTGTTTAAAATAAGGGCACTTTACTCTTGACATTTTACGGTTTTTTCAATTTTCTGAAAAATCCTATCATTAGATTTTTTTAAAAATACGATATTCTTGCTTAACTAACGTTTCTACATAGGGATTAAGCATTTAGAACGAAATCTAATGTCAGAAAATGGCACTTTACTCTTGACATTTTTCGGTTTTTTCAATTTTCTGGAAAATCCTATCATTAGATTTTTTTAAAAATACGATATTCTTGCTTAACTAACGTTTTTACATAGGGATTAAGCATTTAGAACGAAATCTAATGTAGGAAAATGGTACTTTACTCTTGATCGGTACGTTGGGACTTAGAAAATATTCGGCCGTACGCGGCGCGTCTCGGCGCTTCGAACAGCTCCGGTGTCCCCATTATTTTCGATTTACGGCTAAAATAAATTTTTCTAATTTTTTTCAATTACATATTCTTGCTTAGATAACTTTTTTACATAGGGATTAAGCATTTAGAACGACATATTGTTTAAAATAATGGTACTTTACTCTTGTGATTTTTCGGTTTTTTTTGATTATTTTGAAAAATAAATTTTTGTAATTTTTTTAAATACGATATTCGTGATCAGTGAACGATTTCACATATGGATTAAGCATTTAGAATCGTGCGGAAGCGTTATTAAAAAAGTTTACTCGATGCGATGGGACTTTGAAAAGTTTGTGAAAATTTTCATATTGGGAAAAAATGTGTAATTTTTTGTCTAGTTTACGGTAATGTAATTTATTTTAATGTTTACTATAAATTTTTTTTTCGTTCGTTCACGCGCTATGTTACAACAGCACGGCCGGGCGGTCTGTTGCCGCGGCGGTTTACACTCATAAGCGCGCGTGCTATTCGGCCGGCGGCGCCGGCGTCCTTGCCGGCCGTTCGGTATCTATAAGAGATACACGGTCCGTGCGAGGCGGACGGAGCAGAGCGGGTTTTGGGCCAATTCTACGATCTCGGTCGAGAAGCTGTCTCAGAGCTCCTTCGGGGCTTCGGTCCTGACTGTTTCGTGCCGTTTACGTTACGGACTTTTCTCCACACAGCGTGGCCACGGGTCGGTGTCTTTGACCGAATGGCCCATATGTGGCAAGCCCTACGGGGTTGGTTACCCGTATGCACTTTGTATGTATACTCGTACTCACTGAGCAATCGACTCTTCTGTCCGAGCGATGGAAAAATTTTTTAAAATGCATCTGTAAGATTTGGAAGCAAATCGTACCAATTGAAAACTGTGGCTAAAATGAATAGCCCAGTGGAGAGAGAAAACTATCAAAAAACTGATTTTTTAAATCAAGAGGTGTCAGAAATCGAAATGCCTAGCGCGAGCGGAAGAACACGCTTTCTCGCCAGTCCAGCATGTGTCCTGTCCGTTCTTCCTCGGCTTGCCGATTTTGCCCAGATCAGAGGTTTCGTGCTTCCGGCGGTCAGAAGATCAGTGTGAGCGTACGCGCTTCCACGACTATGGCATCACCCATGTACTTTTTCCTTTGAATATATTTGAGTACATAAAAAATATTAAAACATATAGAGAGAACTGTGTCTTGGATCTTAAAAATTTGTCAATAGCGATGATATATTATTACTTAACTTGAAGTATTTGTACGTTTTAGCTGGGACGTACATTTATCTTACAAGATGTTAATAGCGAGACTCTTGAAGATAAAATTATCTTGTGATTTTATGAAGGCAAAGATAGAAACGTACGAAGCTGGCGTACGTAGAAAAATGTGATTTTATGATAGAACAAAAATATAATACGTACGTTTTTGGGCGTACGGTAAAATATCTGTATGGTAGAAAAATGAAAGAAATTGAGCGTTAAAGAAGATATGTTACAAGCGCGGAATGTGGCAAAACTTGTACATATTTGAAAGAGAAAAGTGGTGTGTCGACCTGACATATATATATGAAACAGGCGACGATGGAAAAGGATTTAAATTTTGTCCATTTTATATATACATATTGTATAGTTCCCTGGTTGATCCTGCCAGTAGTCATATGCTTGTCTCAAAGATTAAGCCATGCATGTCTCAGTACATGCCGTATTAAGGTGAAACCGCGAATGGCTCATTAAATCAGTTATGGTTTCTTAGATCGTACTAAAATTTACTTGGATAACTGTGGTAATTCTAGAGCTAATACATGCAAAACAGAGTTCCGACCAGAGATGGTAGGAACGCTTTTATTAGATCAAAACCAATCGGTGGCGGGTGTTTACACTCGTCCATCGTTTGCTTTGGTGACTCTGAATAACTTTGTGCTGATCGCATGGTCTTATAGCACCGGCGACGCATCTTTCAAATGTCTGCCTTATCAACTGTCGATGGTAGGTTCTGCGCCTACCATGGTTGTAACGGGTAACGGGGAATCAGGGTTCGATTCCGGAGAGGGAGCCTGAGAAACGGCTACCACATCCAAGGAAGGCAGCAGGCGCGCAAATTACCCACTCCCGGCACGGGGAGGTAGTGACGAAAAATAACGATACGGGACTCATCCGAGGCCCCGTAATCGGAATGAGTACACTTTAAATCCTTTAACGAGGATCCATTGGAGGGCAAGTCTGGTGCCAGCAGCCGCGGTAATTCCAGCTCCAATAGCGTATATTAAAGTTGTTGCGGTTAAAAAGCTCGTAGTTGAATCTGTGTGTCACAGTGTCGGTTCATCGCTCGCGGTGTTTAACTGGCATTATGTGGTACGTCCTACCGGTGGGCTTTGCTCTTCACGGGGCGGTCCAACTAATATCCCATCGCGGTGCTCTTCACTGAGTGTCGAGGTGGGCCGGTACGTTTACTTTGAACAAATTAGAGTGCTCAAAGCAGGCTACCTTCGCCTGAATACTGTGTGCATGGAATAATGGAATAGGACCTCGGTTCTATTTTGTTGGTTTTCGGAACCCCGAGGTAATGATTAATAGGGACAGATGGGGGCATTCGTATTGCGACGTTAGAGGTGAAATTCTTGGATCGTCGCAAGACGGACAGAAGCGAAAGCATTTGCCAAAAATGTTTTCATTAATCAAGAACGAAAGTTAGAGGTTCGAAGGCGATCAGATACCGCCCTAGTTCTAACCATAAACGATGCCAGCTAGCGATCCGCCGAAGTTCCTACGATGACTCGGCGGGCAGCTTCCGGGAAACCAAAGCTTTTGGGTTCCGGGGGAAGTATGGTTGCAAAGCTGAAACTTAAAGGAATTGACGGAAGGGCACCACCAGGAGTGGAGCCTGCGGCTTAATTTGACTCAACACGGGAAACCTCACCAGGCCCGGACACCGGAAGGATTGACAGATTGATAGCTCTTTCTTGATTCGGTGGGTGGTGGTGCATGGCCGTTCTTAGTTGGTGGAGCGATTTGTCTGGTTAATTCCGATAACGAACGAGACTCTAGCCTGCTAAATAGACGTAATTATGGTATCTCGAAGGCTCTCGGCTTCTGCCGGTGGGGTTTTTACTACCAACGTACAAACAAATCTTCTTAGAGGGACAGGCGGCTTCTAGCCGCACGAGATTGAGCAATAACAGGTCTGTGATGCCCTTAGATGTTCTGGGCCGCACGCGCGCTACACTGAAGGAATCAGCGTGTGTTCCCTGGCCGAAAGGCCCGGGTAACCCGCTGAACCTCCTTCGTGCTAGGGATTGGGGCTTGCAATTATTCCCCATGAACGAGGAATTCCCAGTAAGCGCGAGTCATAAGCTCGCGTTGATTACGTCCCTGCCCTTTGTACACACCGCCCGTCGCTACTACCGATTGAATGATTTAGTGAGGTCTTCGGACTGGTGCGCGGCAATGTTTCGGCATTGCCGATGATGCCGGGAAGATGACCAAACTTGATTATTTAGAGGAAGTAAAAGTCGTAACAAGGTTTCCGTAGGTGAACCTGCGGAAGGATCATTACAATGTTCCAATATATCTCAAAGAGAGAGGAGAGGAGGAGAGAAAATGAATTCGATTAGTTTGTGGATAAGAATTCATATAAAAAAAAAAGATATTGTTGAGCCCGCCAGATCATTCGTGCGTGATTTACACGGCCAGACGTGTGTACTACACGTATTAGGCCTTTGATCTGCGTTGCGTAGGCCACAACAAATCTTTCAAAGAGAGAGAGATATATGTGTTGTTGGGGTTTGTGATTATGAAGGTGCCCCAACGCACAAAAATATATAAAAATGTACAAAGTTGGGATGTGGTGTGGTGGAGAAGAGTTGGGCCCGACCAGATCATTCGTGCGTGATTTACACGGCAGACGTGTGTACTACACGTATTAGGCCTTTGATCTGCGTTGCGTAGGCCATCTTCCTTCCAAGACACACACGTGTTGGGGTTTGTGTGATTTTATGATAGTGCCCCAACACGGAAAAATAAGCGTACGAGAAGAGTTGGGCCCGACCAGATCATTCGTGCGTGATTTATACACGGCCAGACGCGTATTATATTACACGTATTAGGCCTTTGATCTGCGTTGCGTAGGCCATCTTCTCGATAGAGAGAAAGCCAATGTATTCTTTTTTCTTTCTTTACACACACACACACACACAGTTGTAGTAGGACAGGGAGGGATGCGAGCGTGCTAATCACGCTTCCTCAAGTCTTCGCTGTGGTGTAAAAAAAAAAAGAAAAAAAGGAATCGTTGGGAAAGTCCAAAGGACGAAAATATCGGGCAGTCTGAAGATAACTTAATGCTCGTTTACATTGGTATCAAGAGAGACCGGCTTGTGTAGCTCGTTTCAATGCTGTGTCGTTGTCATTGACACCCTACTCTGTTGCGCGCTAGTGGCAGCATGAGCGTGGGACGTATATATATATGACACCCAGCTAGAGCCGGCCGTGAGTCCGTCCGGTGTAAATAACGACGAAAGGAGAGAGAAACTTTTCGAATCCAGTATCGGGTTGATAATTGTCCAGTTTGAATATCCATATCCCCGTCGTTTTTGGAGGTGATATACTCTCTGTGTTTCTTCGATAGAAGGCTTTTCAATGTTCTATTCGCTCCGACCGTCGAACTTGCAAGAAAACAGTGGTTTTGGATTTGCTCGTACATATATATATATGGTTTCGACGGAAATATCTCGTTCTTTAAGGGACAATTATGTCGTTGTACGACGACTCCCGAATCTCCTTCGCGCGCTGGTTGGAGCTCTTCGGGTATCGGTTTGTTCCGAAATATAACACAAAAATGTGGTGGATAGCAAATACACATTATATATATGAGAGAATAAAAGGGAAAAATTACCCTGAACGGTGGATCACTTGGCTCGTGGGTCGATGAAGAACGCAGCTAATTGCGCGTCAACGTGTGAACTGCAGGACACATGAACATCGACATTTCGAACGCACATTGCGGTCCACGGATACAATTCCTGGACCACGCCTGGCTGAGGGTCGTTTACGTACTTATAAACTGCTTGCGTTGATGGCACTTGTTGCCTATATACGTACGAGCGAATGATGGGCGCTTCGTCGGCGTTTGTCGCGGTCCTATGAATATTGAGAAATTTTACGTACGTCTAACAGTCTTCGAGAGAGATGGAAATCGTGTTCGAACTAGCGTGAGTGTGGAAGGCGGTGTCGTGTGTCGTATATGTTTTATATACGTCCGCCCGTCTGAAACACCGCTTCGAAGCGGTGACAAAATCTTTTTCGGGACGATTCGTATCCGTAGAACTATCGAGATTTCACTGGTACATTTTCAACGCGCTCCCGACGTCGCCTGAAATGAAACGAGATGGGTTTAACCCACGAAAGCGTACTACACGAGTCTGTCCTATGTGAAGACTGTGTACAGAGATCGAACGAACGCATGAAAGAAATTGAACGAAAGAACACATAACCCGCAAAAATATAGAGTAGAATTGTGACCGTTGCTTCGAATTTGAATTTATATGTATATATATATCATAGCCCCAGGGAGTGGAACCTATGAGTGTGGAAGGATGTCTCTTACCGTTATGTTGCCAGAGGAAAAAAAGTCTCTCTCTTCGTACGACACATTTGTGTACGAATTGTATCGATGGCTATATAGATCCGATGTTGCACATATTCTGAGTAAAGAACACCCCACCCGGGTTACCGTCCTAAAACTCTTCTATTGGTGTGGCTATGATGTGTGTGTCAACGCAATCGCGAGTCTGGTTCTACGGGAAAACCGTTTGTCGGTCGCCCCATATATCTTTTTGTTCTCTTCAAATGATCGAATAGCGAAACCGCACGAGATCAATC
>NW_027477398.1:27500-76194 GCF_051020955.1 Megalopta genalis
GTTGCAGGAGTCAAACTGAATGATTTGATGCATAAAGTTTAATTAAACTCCCATTAGTTTGCCGGGAAACATCGATTCTTCCGATCTAGAAAGAGACAGAGATAGACGATCCGCGTTATGTTAAATATTTCAAGGTTCCCGATTCCACAAAATTATAAAAAGTATACGGCTGTGTAGCAGGGATCAAAACGAGTAATTTCGTGTATAAAGTTTAATTAATATCCCATTAGTTTGCCGGGAAACATCGATTCTTCCGATCTAGAAAGAGACAGAGACAGTCGATCCGCGTTATGATAAATATTTCAAGGTTCCCAATTCCACAAAATTATAAAAAGTATACGGCTGTGTAGCGGGGATCAAAACGAGTAATTTCATGTATAAAGTTTAATTAATCTCCCAATAGTTTGCCGGGAAACATCGATTCTTCCGATCTAGAAAGAGACAGAGATAGACGATCCGCGTTATGTTAAATATTTCAAGGTTCCCGATTCCACAAAATTATAAAAAGTATACGGCTGTGTAGCGGGGATCAAAACGAGTAATTTCATGTATAAAGTTTAATTAATCTCCCAATAGTTTGCCGGGAAACATCGATTATTCCGATCTAGAAAGAGACAGAGACAGTCGATCCGCGTTATGTTAAATATTTCAAGGTTACCGATTCCATAAAATTATAAAAAGTATACGGCTGTGTAGCGGGGATCAAAACGAGTAATTTCATGTATAAAGTTTAATTAAACTCCCAATAGTTTGCCGGGAAACATCGATTATTCCGATCTAGAAAGAGACAGAGACAGTCGATCCGCGTTATGTTAAATATTTCAAGGTTCCCGATTCCACAAAATTATAAAAAGTATACGGCTGTGTAGCGGGGATCAAAACGAGTAATTTCGTGTATAAAGTTTAATTAAACTCCCATTAGTTTGCCGGGAAACATCGATTCTTCCGATCTAGAAAGAGACAGAGATAGACGATCCGCGTTATGTTAAATATTTCAAGGTTCCCGATTCCACAAAATTATAAAAAGTATACGGCTGTGTAGCGGGGATCAAAACGAGTAATTTCATGTATAAAGTTTAATTAATCTCCCAATAGTTTGCCGGGAAACATCGATTATTCCGATCTAGAAAGAGACAGAGACAGTCGATCCGCGTTATGTTAAATATCTCAAGGTTACCGATTCCATAAAATTATAAAAAGTATACGGCTGTGTAGCGGGGATCAAAACGAGTAATTTCATGTATAAAGTTTAATTAAACTCCCAATAGTTTGCCGGGAAACATCGATTCTTCCGATCTAGAAAGAGACAGAGATAGACGATCCGCGTTATGTTAAATATTTCAAGGTTCCCGATTCCACAAAATTATAAAAAGTATACGGCTGTGTAGCAGGGATCAAAACGAGTAATTTCGTGTATAAAGTTTAATTAAACTCCCATTAGTTTGCCGGGAAACATCGATTCTTCCGATCTAGAAAGAGACAGAGACAGTCGATCCGCGTTATGATAAATATTTCAAGGTTCCCAATTCCACAAAATTATAAAAAGCATACGGCTGTGTAGCGGGGATCAAAACGAGTAATTTCATGTATAAAGTTTAATTAATCTCCCAATAGTTTGCCGGGAAACATCGATTCTTCCGATCTAGAAAGAGACAGAGATAGACGATCCGCGTTATGTTAAATATTTCAAGGTTCCCGATTCCACAAAATTATAAAAAGTATACGGCTGTGTAGCGGGGATCAAAACGAGTAATTTCATGTATAAAGTTTAATTAATCTCCCAATAGTTTGCCGGGAAACATCGATTATTCCGATCTAGAAAGAGACAGAGACAGTCGATCCGCGTTATGTTAAATATTTCAAGGTTACCGATTCCATAAAATTATAAAAAGTATACGGCTGTGTAGCGGGGATCAAAACGAGTAATTTCATGTATAAAGTTTAATTAAACTCCCAATAGTTTGCCGGGAAACATCGATTATTCCGATCTAGAAAGAGACAGAGACAGTCGATCCGCGTTATGTTAAATATTTCAAGGTTCCCGATTCCACAAAATTATAAAAAGTATACGGCTGTGTAGCGGGGATCAAAACGAGTAATTTCGTGTATAAAGTTTAATTAAACTCCCATTAGTTTGCCGGGAAACATCGATTCTTCCGATCTAGAAAGAGACAGAGATAGACGATCCGCGTTATGTTAAATATTTCAAGGTTCCCGATTCCACAAAATTATAAAAAGTATACGGCTGTGTAGCGGGGATCAAAACGAGTAATTTCATGTATAAAGTTTAATTAATCTCCCAATAGTTTGCCGGGAAACATCGATTATTCCGATCTAGAAAGAGACAGAGACAGTCGATCCGCGTTATGTTAAATATTTCAAGGTTACCGATTCCATAAAATTATAAAAAGTATACGGCTGTGTAGCGGGGATCAAAACGAGTAATTTCATGTATAAAGTTTAATTAAACTCCCAATAGTTTGCCAGGAAACATCGATTATTCCGATCTAGAAAGAGACAGAGACAGTCGATCCGCGTTATGTTAAATATTTCAAGGTTCCCGATTCCACAAAATTATAAAAAGTATACGGCTGTGTAGCGGGGATCAAAACGAGTAATTTCGTGTATAAAGTTTAATTAAACTCCCATTAGTTTGCCGGGAAACATCGATTCTTCCGATCTAGAAAGAGACAGAGACAGTCGATCCGCGTTATGATAAATATTGCAAGGTTCCCGATTCCACAAAATTATAAAAAGTATACGGCTGTGTAGCGGGGATCAAAACGAGTAATTTCGTGTATAAAGTTTAATTAATATCCCATTACTTTGCCGGGAAACATCAATACTTCGATCGCGCGAGAGAGACAGAGAAACGAACAGTCTTTTTTTCGATTTACGGCTAAAATAAATTTTTCTCATTTTATTCAATAACATATTCTTGCTTAGATAACTTTTTTACATAGGGATTAAGCATTTAGAACGATATAATGTTTAAAATAAGGGCACTTTACTCTTGACATTTTACGGTTTTTTCAATTTTCTGAAAAATCCTATCATTAGATTTTTTTAAAAATACGATATTCTTGCTTAGCTAACGTTTCTACATAGGGATTAAGCATTTAGAACGAAATCTAATGTCAGAAAATGGCACTTTACTCTTGACATTTTTCGGTTTTTTCAATTTTCTGGAAAATCCTATCATTAGATTTTTTTAAAAATACGATATTCTTGCTTAACTAACGTTTTTACATAGGGATTAAGCATTTAGAACGAAATCTAATGTAGGAAAATGGTACTTTACTCTTGATCGGTACGTTGGGACTTTGAAAATATTCGGGCGTTCCAATCGCTCGTCTGTTGCATCATAGCGCGTCTCGGCGCAATCGACCGATTCGCTCGATCCATTATTTTCGATTTACGGCTAAAATAAATTTTTCTAATTTTTTTCAATAACATATTCCTGCTAAAATAACTTTTTTACATAGGGATTAAGCATTTAGAACGATACATTGTTTAAAGTAAGGGCACTTTACTCTTGACATTTTACGGTTTTTTCAATTTTCTGAAAAATCCTATCATTAGATTTTTTTAAAAATACGATATTCTTGCTTAACTAACGTTTCTACATAGGGATTAAGCATTTAGAACGAAATCTAATGTCAGAAAATGGCACTTTACTCTTGACATTTTTCGGTTTTTTCAATTTTCTGGGAAATCCTATCATTAGATTTTTTTAAAAATACGATATTCTTGCTTAACTAACGTTTTTACATAGGGATTAAGCATTTAGAACGAAATCTAATGTAGGAAAATGGTACTTTACTCTTGATCGGTACGTTGGGACTTTGAAAATATTCGGGCGTTCCAATCGCTCGTCTGTTGCATCATAGCGCGTCTCGGCGCAATCGACCGATTCGCTCGATCCATTATTTTCGATTTACGGCTAAAATAAATTTTTCTAATTTCTTTCAATAACATATTCCTGCTTAAATAACTTTTTTACATAGGGATTAAGCATTTAGAACGATACATTGTTTAAAGTAAGGGCACTTTACTCTTGACATTTTACGGTTTTTTCAATTTTCTGAAAAATCCTATCATTAGATTTTTTTAAAAATACGATATTCTTGCTTAACTAACGTTTCTACATAGGGATTAAGCATTTAGAACGAAATCTAATGTCAGAAAATGGCACTTTACTCTTGACATTTTTCGGTTTTTTCAATTTTCTGGGAAATCCTATCATTAGATTTTTTTAAAAATACGATATTCTTGCTTAACTAACGTTTTTACATAGGGATTAAGCATTTAGAACGAAATCTAATGTAGGAAAATGGTACTTTACTCTTGATCGGTACGTTGGGACTTTGAAAATATTCGGGCGTTCCAATCGCTCGTCTGTTGCATCATAGCGCGTCTCGGCGCAATCGACCGATTCGCTCGATCCATTATTTTCGATTTACGGCTAAAATAAATTTTTCTAATTTTTTTCAATAACATATTCCTGCTTAAATAACTTTTTTACATAGGGATTAAGCATTTAGAACGATACATTGTTTAAAGTAAGGGCACTTTACTCTTGACATTTTACGGTTTTTTCAATTTTCTGATAAATCCTATCATTAGATTTTTTTAAAAATACGATATTCTTGCTTAACTAACGTTTCTACATAGGGATTAAGCATTTAGAACGAAATCTAATGTCAGAAAATGGCACTTTACTCTTGACATTTTTCGGTTTTTTCAATTTTCTGGGAAATCCTATCATTAGATTTTTTTAAAAATACGATATTCTTGCTTAACTAACGTTTTTACATAGGGATTAAGCATTTAGAACGAAACCTAATGTAGGAAAATGGTACTTTACTCTTGATCGGTACGTTGGGACTTTGAAAATATTCGGGCGTTCCAATCGCTCGTCTGTTGCATCATAGCGCGTCTCGGCGCAATCGACCGATTCGCTCGATCCATTATTTTCGATTTACGGCTAAAATAAATTTTTCTAATTTTTTTCAATAACATATTCCTGCTTAAATAACTTTTTTACATAGGGATTAAGCATTTAGAACGATACATTGTTTAAAGTAAGGGCACTTTACTCTTGACATTTTACGGTTTTTTCAATTTTCTGAAAAATCCTATCATTAGATTTTTTTAAAAATACGATAATCTTGCTTAACTAACGTTTCTACATAGGGATTAAGCATTTAGAACGAAATCTAATGTCAGAAAATGGCACTTTACTCTTGACATTTTTCGGTTTTTTCAATTTTCTGGAAAATCCTATCATTAGATTTTTTTTAAAATACGATATTCTTGCTTAACTAACGTTTTTACATAGGGATTAAGCATTTAGAACGAAATCTAATGTAGGAAAATGGTACTTTACTCTTGATCGGTACGTTGGGACTTTGAAAATATTCGGGCGTTCCAATCGCTCGTCTGTTGCATCATAGCGCGTCTCGGCGCAATCGACCGATTCGCTCGATCCATTATTTTCGATTTACGGCTAAAATAAATTTTTCTAATTTTTTTCAATAACATATTCCTGCTTAAATAACTTTTTTACATAGGGATTAAGCATTTAGAACGATACATTGTTTAAAGTAAGGGCACTTTACTCTTGACATTTTACGGTTTTTTCAATTTTCTGAAAAATCCTATCATTAGATTTTTTTAAAAATACGATAATCTTGCTTAACTAACGTTTCTACATAGGGATTAAGCATTTAGAACGAAATCTAATGTCAGAAAATGGCACTTTACTCTTGACATTTTTCGGTTTTTTCAATTTTCTGGAAAATCCTATCATTAGATTTTTTTTAAAATACGATATTCTTGCTTAACTAACGTTTTTACATAGGGATTAAGCATTTAGAACGAAATCTAATGTAGGAAAATGGTACTTTACTCTTGATCGGTACGTTGGGACTTTGAAAATATTCGGGCGTACGCGGCGCGCTCGGCGCTTCGAACAGCTCCGGTGTCCCCATTATTTTCGATTTACGGCTAAAATAAATTTTTCTAATTTTTTTCAATAACATATTCCTGCTAAAATAACTTTTTTACATAGGGATTAAGCATTTAGAACGATACATTGTTTAAAATAAGGGCACTTTACTCTTGACATTTTACGGTTTTTTCAATTTTCTGAAAAATCCTATCATTAGATTTTTTTAAAAATACGATATTCTTGCTTAACTAACGTTTCTACATAGGGATTAAGCATTTAGAACGAAATCTAATGTCAGAAAATGGCACTTTACTCTTGACATTTTTCGGTTTTTTCAATTTTCTGGGAAATCCTATCATTAGATTTTTTTAAAAATACGATATTCTTGCTTAACTAACGTTTTTACATAGGGATTAAGCATTTAGAACGAAATCTAATGTAGGAAAATGGTACTTTACTCTTGATCGGTACGTTGGGACTTTGAAAATATTCGGGCGTTCCAATCGCTCGTCTGTTGCATCATAGCGCGTCTCGGCGCAATCGACCGATTCGCTCGATCCATTATTTTCGATTTACGGCTAAAATAAATTTTTCTAATTTCTTTCAATAACATATTCCTGCTTAAATAACTTTTTTACATAGGGATTAAGCATTTAGAACGATACATTGTTTAAAATAAGGGCACTTTACTCTTGACATTTTACGGTTTTTTCAATTTTCTGAAAAATCCTATCATTAGATTTTTTTAAAAATACGATATTCTTGCTTAGCTAACGTTTCTACATAGGGATTAAGCATTTAGAACGAAATCTAATGTCAGAAAATGGCACTTTACTCTTGACATTTTTCGGTTTTTTCAATTTTCTGGAAAATCCTATCATTAGATTTTTTTAAAAATACGATATTCTTGCTTAACTAACGTTTTTACATAGGGATTAAGCATTTAGAACGAAATCTAATGTAGGAAAATGGTACTTTACTCTTGATCGGTACGTTGGGACTTTGAAAATATTCGGGCGTTCCAATCGCTCGTCTGTTGCATCATAGCGCGTCTCGGCGCAATCGACCGATTCGCTCGATCCATTATTTTCGATTTACGGCTAAAATAAATTTTTCTAATTTTTTTCAATAACATATTCCTGCTAAAATAACTTTTTTACATAGGGATTAAGCATTTAGAACGATACATTGTTTAAAGTAAGGGCACTTTACTCTTGACATTTTACGGTTTTTTCAATTTTCTGAAAAATCCTATCATTAGATTTTTTTAAAAATACGATATTCTTGCTTAACTAACGTTTCTACATAGGGATTAAGCATTTAGAACGAAATCTAATGTCAGAAAATGGCACTTTACTCTTGACATTTTTCGGTTTTTTCAATTTTCTGGGAAATCCTATCATTAGATTTTTTTAAAAATACGATATTCTTGCTTAACTAACGTTTTTACATAGGGATTAAGCATTTAGAACGAAATCTAATGTAGGAAAATGGTACTTTACTCTTGATCGGTACGTTGGGACTTTGAAAATATTCGGGCGTTCCAATCGCTCGTCTGTTGCATCATAGCGCGTCTCGGCGCAATCGACCGATTCGCTCGATCCATTATTTTCGATTTACGGCTAAAATAAATTTTTCTAATTTCTTTCAATAACATATTCCTGCTTAAATAACTTTTTTACATAGGGATTAAGCATTTAGAACGATACATTGTTTAAAGTAAGGGCACTTTACTCTTGACATTTTACGGTTTTTTCAATTTTCTGAAAAATCCTATCATTAGATTTTTTTAAAAATACGATATTCTTGCTTAACTAACGTTTCTACATAGGGATTAAGCATTTAGAACGAAATCTAATGTCAGAAAATGGCACTTTACTCTTGACATTTTTCGGTTTTTTCAATTTTCTGGGAAATCCTATCATTAGATTTTTTTAAAAATACGATATTCTTGCTTAACTAACGTTTTTACATAGGGATTAAGCATTTAGAACGAAATCTAATGTAGGAAAATGGTACTTTACTCTTGATCGGTACGTTGGGACTTTGAAAATATTCGGGCGTTCCAATCGCTCGTCTGTTGCATCATAGCGCGTCTCGGCGCAATCGACCGATTCGCTCGATCCATTATTTTCGATTTACGGCTAAAATAAATTTTTCTAATTTTTTTCAATAACATATTCCTGCTTAAATAACTTTTTTACATAGGGATTAAGCATTTAGAACGATACATTGTTTAAAGTAAGGGCACTTTACTCTTGACATTTTACGGTTTTTTCAATTTTCTGAAAAATCCTATCATTAGATTTTTTTAAAAATACGATAATCTTGCTTAACTAACGTTTCTACATAGGGATTAAGCATTTAGAACGAAATCTAATGTCAGAAAATGGCACTTTACTCTTGACATTTTTCGGTTTTTTCAATTTTCTGGAAAATCCTATCATTAGATTTTTTTTAAAATACGATATTCTTGCTTAACTAACGTTTTTACATAGGGATTAAGCATTTAGAACGAAATCTAATGTAGGAAAATGGTACTTTACTCTTGATCGGTACGTTGGGACTTTGAAAATATTCGGGCGTACGCGGCGCGCTCGGCGCTTCGAACAGCTCCGGTGTCCCCATTATTTTCGATTTACGGCTAAAATAAATTTTTCTAATTTTTTTCAATAACATATTCCTGCTAAAATAACTTTTTTACATAGGGATTAAGCATTTAGAACGATACATTGTTTAAAATAAGGGCACTTTACTCTTGACATTTTACGGTTTTTTCAATTTTCTGAAAAATCCTATCATTAGATTTTTTTAAAAATACGATATTCTTGCTTAACTAACGTTTCTACATAGGGATTAAGCATTTAGAACGAAATCTAATGTCAGAAAATGGCACTTTACTCTTGACATTTTTCGGTTTTTTCAATTTTCTGGAAAATCCTATCATTAGATTTTTTTAAAAATACGATATTCTTGCTTAACTAACGTTTTTACATAGGGATTAAGCATTTAGAACGAAATCTAATGTAGGAAAATGGTACTTTACTCTTGATCGGTACGTTGGGACTTTGAAAATATTCGGGCGTTCCAATCGCTCGTCTGTTGCATCATAGCGCGTCTCGGCGCAATCGACCGATTCGCTCGATCCATTATTTTCGATTTACGGCTAAAATAAATTTTTCTAATTTTTTTCAATAACATATTCCTGCTTAAATAACTTTTTTACATAGGGATTAAGCATTTAGAACGATACATTGTTTAAAATAAGGGCACTTTACTCTTGACATTTTACGGTTTTTTCAATTTTCTGAAAAATCCTATCATTAGATTTTTTTAAAAATACGATATTCTTGCTTAACTAACGTTTCTACATAGGGATTAAGCATTTAGAACGAAATCTAATGTCAGAAAATGGCACTTTACTCTTGACATTTTTCGGTTTTTTCAATTTTCTGGGAAATCCTATCATTAGATTTTTTTAAAAATACGATATTCTTGCTTAACTAACGTTTTTACATAGGGATTAAGCATTTAGAACGAAATCTAATGTAGGAAAATGGTACTTTACTCTTGATCGGTACGTTGGGACTTTGAAAATATTCGGGCGTTCCAATCGCTCGTCTGTTGCATCATAGCGCGTCTCGGCGCAATCGACCGATTCGCTCGATCCATTATTTTCGATTTACGGCTAAAATAAATTTTTCTCATTTTATTCAATAACATATTCTTGCTTAAATAACTTTTTTACATAGGGATTAAGCATTTAGAACGATACATTGTTTAAAATAAGGGCACTTTACTCTTGACATTTTACGGTTTTTTCAATTTTCTGAAAAATCCTATCATTAGATTTTTTTAAGAATACGATATTCTTGCTTAACTAACGTTTCTACATAGGGATTAAGCATTTAGAACGAAATCTAATGTCAGAAAATGGCACTTTACTCTTGACATTTTTCGGTTTTTTCAATTTTCTGGAAAATCCTATCATTAGATTTTTTTAAAAATACGATATTCTTGCTTAACTAACGTTTTTACATAGGGATTAAGTATTTAGAACGAAATCTAATGTAGGAAAATGGTACTTTACTCTTGATCGGTACGTTGGGACTTTGAAAATATTCGGGCGTACGCGGCGCGCTCGGCGCTTCGAACAGCTCCGGTGTCCCCATTATTTTCGATTTACGGCTAAAATAAATTTTTCTAATTTTTTTCAATAACATATTCCTGCTAAAATAACTTTTTTACATAGGGATTAAGCATTTAGAACGATACATTGTTTAAAATAAGGGCACTTTACTCTTGACATTTTACGGTTTTTTCAATTTTCTGAAAAATCCTATCATTAGATTTTTTTAAAAATACGATATTCTTGCTTAGCTAACGTTTCTACATAGGGATTAAGCATTTAGAACGAAATCTAATGTCAGAAAATGGCACTTTACTCTTGACATTTTTCGGTTTTTTCAATTTTCTGGGAAATCCTATCATTAGATTTTTTTAAAAATACGATATTCTTGCTTAACTAACGTTTTTACATAGGGATTAAGCATTTAGAACGAAACCTAATGTAGGAAAATGGTACTTTACTCTTGATCGGTACGTTGGGACTTTGAAAATATTCGGGCGTACGCGGCGCGCTCGGCGCTTCGAACAGCTCCGGTGTCCCCATTATTTTCGATTTACGGCTAAAATAAATTTTTCTAATTTTTTTCAATAACATATTCCTGCTAAAATAACTTTTTTACATAGGGATTAAGCATTTAGAACGATACATTGTTTAAAATAAGGGCACTTTACTCTTGACATTTTACGGTTTTTTCAATTTTCTGAAAAATCCTATCATTAGATTTTTTTAAAAATACGATATTCTTGCTTAACTAACGTTTCTACATAGGGATTAAGCATTTAGAACGAAATCTAATGTCAGAAAATGGCACTTTACTCTTGACATTTTTCGGTTTTTTCAATTTTCTGGAAAATCCTATCATTAGATTTTTTTAAAAATACGATATTCTTGCTTAACTAACGTTTTTACATAGGGATTAAGCATTTAGAACGAAATCTAATGTAGGAAAATGGTACTTTACTCTTGATCGGTACGTTGGGACTTTGAAAATATTCGGGCGTTCCAATCGCTCGTCTGTTGCATCATAGCGCGTCTCGGCGCAATCGACCGATTCGCTCGATCCATTATTTTCGATTTACGGCTAAAATAAATTTTTCTAATTTCTTTCAATAACATATTCCTGCTTAAATAACTTTTTTACATAGGGATTAAGCATTTAGAACGATACATTGTTTAAAGTAAGGGCACTTTACTCTTGACATTTTACGGTTTTTTCAATTTTCTGAAAAATCCTATCATTAGATTTTTTTAAAAATACGATATTCTTGCTTAACTAACGTTTCTACATAGGGATTAAGCATTTAGAACGAAATCTAATGTCAGAAAATGGCACTTTACTCTTGACATTTTTCGGTTTTTTCAATTTTCTGGAAAATCCTATCATTAGATTTTTTTAAAAATACGATATTCTTGCTTAACTAACGTTTTTACATAGGGATTAAGCATTTAGAACGAAATCTAATGTAGGAAAATGGTACTTTACTCTTGATCGGTACGTTGGGACTTTGAAAATATTCGGGCGTTCCAATCGCTCGTCTGTTGCATCATAGCGCGTCTCGGCGCAATCGACCGATTCGCTCGATCCATTATTTTCGATTTACGGCTAAAATAAATTTTTCTAATTTCTTTCAATAACATATTCCTGCTTAAATAACTTTTTTACATAGGGATTAAGCATTTAGAACGATACATTGTTTAAAGTAAGGGCACTTTACTCTTGACATTTTACGGTTTTTTCAATTTTCTGAAAAATCCTATCATTAGATTTTTTTAAAAATACGATATTCTTGCTTAACTAACGTTTCTACATAGGGATTAAGCATTTAGAACGAAATCTAATGTCAGAAAATGGCACTTTACTCTTGACATTTTTCGGTTTTTTCAATTTTCTGGGAAATACTATCATTAGATTTTTTTAAAAATACGATATTCTTGCTTAACTAACGTTTTTACATAGGGATTAAGCATTTAGAACGAAACCTAATGTAGGAAAATGGTACTTTACTCTTGATCGGTACGTTGGGACTTTGAAAATATTCGGGCGTTCCAATCGCTCGTCTGTTGCATCATAGCGCGTCTCGGCGCAATCGACCGATTCGCTCGATCCATTATTTTCGATTTACGGCTAAAATAAATTTTTCTAATTTTTTTCAATAACATATTCCTGCTTAAATAACTTTTTTACATAGGGATTAAGCATTTAGAACGATACATTGTTTAAAGTAAGGGCACTTTACTCTTGACATTTTACGGTTTTTTCAATTTTCTGAAAAATCCTATCATTAGATTTTTTTAAAAATACGATATTCTTGCTTAACTAACGTTTCTACATAGGGATTAAGCATTTAGAACGAAATCTAATGTCAGAAAATGGCACTTTACTCTTGACATTTTTCGGTTTTTTCAATTTTCTGGGAAATCCTATCATTAGATTTTTTTAAAAATACGATATTCTTGCTTAACTAACGTTTTTACATAGGGATTAAGCATTTAGAACGAAATCTAATGTAGGAAAATGGTACTTTACTCTTGATCGGTACGTTGGGACTTTGAAAATATTCGGGCGTTCCAATCGCTCGTCTGTTGCATCATAGCGCGTCTCGGCGCAATCGACCGATTCGCTCGATCCATTATTTTCGATTTACGGCTAAAATAAATTTTTCTAATTTTTTTCAATAACATATTCCTGCTTAAATAACTTTTTTACATAGGGATTAAGCATTTAGAACGATACATTGTTTAAAGTAAGGGCACTTTACTCTTGACATTTTACGGTTTTTTCAATTTTCTGAAAAATCCTATCATTAGATTTTTTTAAAAATACGATAATCTTGCTTAACTAACGTTTCTACATAGGGATTAAGCATTTAGAACGAAATCTAATGTCAGAAAATGGCACTTTACTCTTGACATTTTTCGGTTTTTTCAATTTTCTGGAAAATCCAATCATTAGATTTTTTTTAAAATACGATATTCTTGCTTAACTAACGTTTTTACATAGGGATTAAGCATTTAGAACGAAATCTAATGTAGGAAAATGGTACTTTACTCTTGATCGGTACGTTGGGACTTTGAAAATATTCGGGCGTACGCGGCGCGCTCGGCGCTTCGAACAGCTCCGGTGTCCCCATTATTTTCGATTTACGGCTAAAATAAATTTTTCTAATTTTTTTCAATAACATATTCCTGCTAAAATAACTTTTTTACATAGGGATTAAGCATTTAGAACGATACATTGTTTAAAATAAGGGCACTTTACTCTTGACATTTTACGGTTTTTTCAATTTTCTGAAAAATCCTATCATAAGATTTTTTTAAAAATACGATATTCTTGCTTAACTAACGTTTCTACATAGGGATTAAGCATTTAGAACGAAATCTAATGTCAGAAAATGGCACTTTACTCTTGACATTTTTCGGTTTTTTCAATTTTCTGGAAAATCCTATCATTAGATTTTTTTAAAAATACGATATTCTTGCTTAACTAACGTTTTTACATAGGGATTAAGCATTTAGAACGAAATCTAATGTAGGAAAATGGTACTTTACTCTTGATCGGTACGTTGGGACTTTGAAAATATTCGGGCGTTCCAATCGCTCGTCTGTTGCATCATAGCGCGTCTCGGCGCAATCGACCGATTCGCTCGATCCATTATTTTCGATTTACGGCTAAAATAAATTTTTCTAATTTTTTTCAATAACATATTCCTGCTTAAATAACTTTTTTACATAGGGATTAAGCATTTAGAACGATACATTGTTTAAAGTAAGGGCACTTTACTCTTGACATTTTACGGTTTTTTCAATTTTCTGAAAAATCCTATCATTAGATTTTTTTAAAAATACGATATTCTTGCTTAACTAACGTTTCTACATAGGGATTAAGCATTTAGAACGAAATCTAATGTCAGAAAATGGCACTTTACTCTTGACATTTTTCGGTTTTTTCAATTTTCTGGGAAATCCTATCATTAGATTTTTTTAAAAATACGATATTCTTGCTTAACTAACGTTTTTACATAGGGATTAAGCATTTAGAACGAAATCTAATGTAGGAAAATGGTACTTTACTCTTGATCGGTACGTTGGGACTTTGAAAATATTCGGGCGTTCCAATCGCTCGTCTGTTGCATCATAGCGCGTCTCGGCGCAATCGACCGATTCGCTCGATCCATTATTTTCGATTTACGGCTAAAATAAATTTTTCTAATTTTTTTCAATAACATATTCCTGCTTAAATAACTTTTTTACATAGGGATTAAGCATTTAGAACGATACATTGTTTAAAGTAAGGGCACTTTACTCTTGACATTTTACGGTTTTTTCAATTTTCTGAAAAATCCTATCATTAGATTTTTTTAAAAATACGATATTCTTGCTTAACTAACGTTTCTACATAGGGATTAAGCATTTAGAACGAAATCTAATGTCAGAAAATGGCACTTTACTCTTGACATTTTTCGGTTTTTTCAATTTTCTGGAAAATCCTATCATTAGATTTTTTTAAAAATACGATATTCTTGCTTAACTAACGTTTTTACATAGGGATTAAGCATTTAGAACGAAATCTAATGTAGGAAAATGGTACTTTACTCTTGATCGGTACGTTGGGACTTTGAAAATATTCGGGCGTTCCAATCGCTCGTCTGTTGCATCATAGCGCGTCTCGGCGCAATCGACCGATTCGCTCGATCCATTATTTTCGATTTACGGCTAAAATAAATTTTTCTAATTTTTTTCAATAACATATTCCTGCTAAAATAACTTTTTTACATAGGGATTAAGCATTTAGAACGATACATTGTTTAAAATAAGGGCACTTTACTCTTGACATTTTACGGTTTTTTCAATTTTCTGAAAAATCCTATCATTAGATTTTTTTAAAAATACGATATTCTTGCTTAACTAACGTTTCTACATAGGGATTAAGCATTTAGAACGAAATCTAATGTCAGAAAATGGCACTTTACTCTTGACATTTTTCGGTTTTTTCAATTTTCTGGAAAATCCTATCATTAGATTTTTTTAAAAATACGATATTCTTGCTTAACTAACGTTTTTACATAGGGATTAAGCATTTAGAACGAAATCTAATGTAGGAAAATGGTACTTTACTCTTGATCGGTACGTTGGGACTTTGAAAATATTCGGGCGTTCCAATCGCTCGTCTGTTGCATCATAGCGCGTCTCGGCGCAATCGACCGATTCGCTCGATCCATTATTTTCGATTTACGGCTAAAATAAATTTTTCTAATTTTTTTCAATAACATATTCCTGCTTAAATAACTTTTTTACATAGGGATTAAGCATTTAGAACGATACATTGTTTAAAGTAAGGGCACTTTACTCTTGACATTTTACGGTTTTTTCAATTTTCTGAAAAATCCTATCATTAGATTTTTTTAAAAATACGATATTCTTGCTTAACTAACGTTTCTACATAGGGATTAAGCATTTAGAACGAAATCTAATGTCAGAAAATGGCACTTTACTCTTGACATTTTTCGGTTTTTTCAATTTTCTGGGAAATCCTATCATTAGATTTTTTTAAAAATACGATATTCTTGCTTAACTAACGTTTTTACATAGGGATTAAGCATTTAGAACGAAATCTAATGTAGGAAAATGGTACTTTACTCTTGATCGGTACGTTGGGACTTTGAAAATATTCGGGCGTTCCAATCGCTCGTCTGTTGCATCATAGCGCGTCTCGGCGCAATCGACCGATTCGCTCGATCCATTATTTTCGATTTACGGCTAAAATAAATTTTTCTAATTTTTTTCAATAACATATTCCTGCTTAAATAACTTTTTTACATAGGGATTAAGCATTTAGAACGATACATTGTTTAAAGTAAGGGCACTTTACTCTTGACATTTTACGGTTTTTTCAATTTTCTGAAAAATCCTATCATTAGATTTTTTTAAAAATACGATATTCTTGCTTAACTAACGTTTCTACATAGGGATTAAGCATTTAGAACGAAATCTAATGTCAGAAAATGGCACTTTACTCTTGACATTTTTCGGTTTTTTCAATTTTCTGGAAAATCCTATCATTAGATTTTTTTTAAAATACGATATTCTTGCTTAACTAACGTTTTTACATAGGGATTAAGCATTTAGAACGAAATCTAATGTAGGAAAATGGTACTTTACTCTTGATCGGTACGTTGGGACTTTGAAAATATTCGGGCGTACGCGGCGCGCTCGGCGCTTCGAACAGCTCCGGTGTCCCCATTATTTTCGATTTACGGCTAAAATAAATTTTTCTAATTTTTTTCAATAACATATTCCTGCTAAAATAACTTTTTTACATAGGGATTAAGCATTTAGAACGATACATTGTTTAAAATAAGGGCACTTTACTCTTGACATTTTACGGTTTTTTCAATTTTCTGAAAAATCCTATCATTAGATTTTTTTAAAAATACGATATTCTTGCTTAACTAACGTTTCTACATAGGGATTAAGCATTTAGAACGAAATCTAATGTCAGAAAATGGCACTTTACTCTTGACATTTTTCGGTTTTTTCAATTTTCTGGGAAATCCTATCATTAGATTTTTTTAAAAATACGATATTCTTGCTTAACTAACGTTTTTACATAGGGATTAAGCATTTAGAACGAAATCTAATGTAGGAAAATGGTACTTTACTCTTGATCGGTACGTTGGGACTTTGAAAATATTCGGGCGTTCCAATCGCTCGTCTGTTGCATCATAGCGCGTCTCGGCGCAATCGACCGATTCGCTCGATCCATTATTTTCGATTTACGGCTAAAATAAATTTTTCTAATTTCTTTCAATAACATATTCCTGCTTAAATAACTTTTTTACATAGGGATTAAGCATTTAGAACGATACATTGTTTAAAATAAGGGCACTTTACTCTTGACATTTTACGGTTTTTTCAATTTTCTGAAAAATCCTATCATTAGATTTTTTTAAAAATACGATATTCTTGCTTAGCTAACGTTTCTACATAGGGATTAAGCATTTAGAACGAAATCTAATGTCAGAAAATGGCACTTTACTCTTGACATTTTTCGGTTTTTTCAATTTTCTGGAAAATCCTATCATTAGATTTTTTTAAAAATACGATATTCTTGCTTAACTAACGTTTTTACATAGGGATTAAGCATTTAGAACGAAATCTAATGTAGGAAAATGGTACTTTACTCTTGATCGGTACGTTGGGACTTTGAAAATATTCGGGCGTTCCAATCGCTCGTCTGTTGCATCATAGCGCGTCTCGGCGCAATCGACCGATTCGCTCGATCCATTATTTTCGATTTACGGCTAAAATAAATTTTTCTAATTTTTTTCAATAACATATTCCTGCTTAAATAACTTTTTTACATAGGGATTAAGCATTTAGAACGATACATTGTTTAAAGTAAGGGCACTTTACTCTTGACATTTTACGGTTTTTTCAATTTTCTGAAAAATCCTATCATTAGATTTTTTTAAAAATACGATAATCTTGCTTAACTAACGTTTCTACATAGGGATTAAGCATTTAGAACGAAATCTAATGTCAGAAAATGGCACTTTACTCTTGACATTTTTCGGTTTTTTCAATTTTCTGGAAAATCCTATCATTAGATTTTTTTTAAAATACGATATTCTTGCTTAACTAACGTTTTTACATAGGGATTAAGCATTTAGAACGAAATCTAATGTAGGAAAATGGTACTTTACTCTTGATCGGTACGTTGGGACTTTGAAAATATTCGGGCGTACGCGGCGCGCTCGGCGCTTCGAACAGCTCCGGTGTCCCCATTATTTTCGATTTACGGCTAAAATAAATTTTTCTAATTTTTTTCAATAACATATTCCTGCTAAAATAACTTTTTTACATAGGGATTAAGCATTTAGAACGATACATTGTTTAAAATAAGGGCACTTTACTCTTGACATTTTACGGTTTTTTCAATTTTCTGAAAAATCCTATCATTAGATTTTTTTAAAAATACGATATTCTTGCTTAACTAACGTTTCTACATAGGGATTAAGCATTTAGAACGAAATCTAATGTCAGAAAATGGCACTTTACTCTTGACATTTTTCGGTTTTTTCAATTTTCTGGAAAATCCTATCATTAGATTTTTTTAAAAATACGATATTCTTGCTTAACTAACGTTTTTACATAGGGATTAAGCATTTAGAACGAAATCTAATGTAGGAAAATGGTACTTTACTCTTGATCGGTACGTTGGGACTTTGAAAATATTCGGGCGTTCCAATCGCTCGTCTGTTGCATCATAGCGCGTCTCGGCGCAATCGACCGATTCGCTCGATCCATTATTTTCGATTTACGGCTAAAATAAATTTTTCTAATTTTTTTCAATAACATATTCCTGCTTAAATAACTTTTTTACATAGGGATTAAGCATTTAGAACGATACATTGTTTAAAGTAAGGGCACTTTACTCTTGACATTTTACGGTTTTTTCAATTTTCTGAAAAATCCTATCATTAGATTTTTTTAAAAATACGATAATCTTGCTTAACTAACGTTTCTACATAGGGATTAAGCATTTAGAACGAAATCTAATGTCAGAAAATGGCACTTTACTCTTGACATTTTTCGGTTTTTTCAATTTTCTGGAAAATCCTATCATTAGATTTTTTTTAAAATACGATATTCTTGCTTAACTAACGTTTTTACATAGGGATTAAGCATTTAGAACGAAATCTAATGTAGGAAAATGGTACTTTACTCTTGATCGGTACGTTGGGACTTTGAAAATATTCGGGCGTACGCGGCGCGCTCGGCGCTTCGAACAGCTCCGGTGTCCCCATTATTTTCGATTTACGGCTAAAATAAATTTTTCTAATTTTTTTCAATAACATATTCCTGCTAAAATAACTTTTTTACATAGGGATTAAGCATTTAGAACGATACATTGTTTAAAATAAGGGCACTTTACTCTTGACATTTTACGGTTTTTTCAATTTTCTGAAAAATCCTATCATTAGATTTTTTTAAAAATACGATATTCTTGCTTAACTAACGTTTCTACATAGGGATTAAGCATTTAGAACGAAATCTAATGTCAGAAAATGGCACTTTACTCTTGACATTTTTCGGTTTTTTCAATTTTCTGGGAAATCCTATCATTAGATTTTTTTAAAAATACGATATTCTTGCTTAACTAACGTTTTTACATAGGGATTAAGCATTTAGAACGAAACCTAATGTAGGAAAATGGTACTTTACTCTTGATCGGTACGTTGGGACTTTGAAAATATTCGGGCGTTCCAATCGCTCGTCTGTTGCATCATAGCGCGTCTCGGCGCAATCGACCGATTCGCTCGATCCATTATTTTCGATTTACGGCTAAAATAAATTTTTCTAATTTTTTTCAATAACATATTCCTGCTTAAATAACTTTTTTACATAGGGATTAAGCATTTAGAACGATACATTGTTTAAAATAAGGGCACTTTACTCTTGACATTTTACGGTTTTTTCAATTTTCTGAAAAATCCTATCATTAGATTTTTTTAAAAATACGATATTCTTGCTTAACTAACGTTTCTACATAGGGATTAAGCATTTAGAACGAAATCTAATGTCAGAAAATGGCACTTTACTCTTGACATTTTTCGGTTTTTTCAATTTTCTGGAAAATCCTATCATTAGATTTTTTTAAAAATACGATATTCTTGCTTAACTAACGTTTTTACATAGGGATTAAGCATTTAGAACGAAATCTAATGTAGGAAAATGGTACTTTACTCTTGATCGGTACGTTGGGACTTTGAAAATATTCGGGCGTTCCAATCGCTCGTCTGTTGCATCATAGCGCGTCTCGGCGCAATCGACCGATTCGCTCGATCCATTATTTTCGATTTACGGCTAAAATAAATTTTTCTAATTTTTTTCAATAACATATTCCTGCTTAAATAACTTTTTTACATAGGGATTAAGCATTTAGAACGATACATTGTTTAAAATAAGGGCACTTTACTCTTGACATTTTACGGTTTTTTCAATTTTCTGAAAAATCCTATCATTAGATTTTTTTAAAAATACGATATTCTTGCTTAACTAACGTTTCTACATAGGGATTAAGCATTTAGAACGAAATCTAATGTCAGAAAATGGCACTTTACTCTTGACATTTTTCGGTTTTTTCAATTTTCTGGAAAATCCTATCATTAGATTTTTTTAAAAATACGATATTCTTGCTTAACTAACGTTTTTACATAGGGATTAAGCATTTAGAACGAAATCTAATGTAGGAAAATGGTACTTTACTCTTGATCGGTACGTTGGGACTTTGAAAATATTCGGGCGTTCCAATCGCTCGTCTGTTGCATCATAGCGCGTCTCGGCGCAATCGACCGATTCGCTCGATCCATTATTTTCGATTTACGGCTAAAATAAATTTTTCTAATTTTTTTCAATAACATATTCCTGCTAAAATAACTTTTTTACATAGGGATTAAGCATTTAGAACGATACATTGTTTAAAGTAAGGGCACTTTACTCTTGACATTTTACGGTTTTTTCAATTTTCTGAAAAATCCTATCATTAGATTTTTTTAAAAATACGATATTCTTGCTTAACTAACGTTTCTACATAGGGATTAAGCATTTAGAACGAAATCTAATGTCAGAAAATGGCACTTTACTCTTGACATTTTTCGGTTTTTTCAATTTTCTGGGAAATCCTATCATTAGATTTTTTTAAAAATACGATATTCTTGCTTAACTAACGTTTTTACATAGGGATTAAGCATTTAGAACGAAATCTAATGTAGGAAAATGGTACTTTACTCTTGATCGGTACGTTGGGACTTTGAAAATATTCGGGCGTTCCAATCGCTCGTCTGTTGCATCATAGCGCGTCTCGGCGCAATCGACCGATTCGCTCGATCCATTATTTTCGATTTACGGCTAAAATAAATTTTTCTAATTTCTTTCAATAACATATTCCTGCTTAAATAACTTTTTTACATAGGGATTAAGCATTTAGAACGATACATTGTTTAAAGTAAGGGCACTTTACTCTTGACATTTTACGGTTTTTTCAATTTTCTGAAAAATCCTATCATTAGATTTTTTTAAAAATACGATATTCTTGCTTAACTAACGTTTCTACATAGGGATTAAGCATTTAGAACGAAATCTAATGTCAGAAAATGGCACTTTACTCTTGACATTTTTCGGTTTTTTCAATTTTCTGGGAAATCCTATCATTAGATTTTTTTAAAAATACGATATTCTTGCTTAACTAACGTTTTTACATAGGGATTAAGCATTTAGAACGAAATCTAATGTAGGAAAATGGTACTTTACTCTTGATCGGTACGTTGGGACTTTGAAAATATTCGGGCGTTCCAATCGCTCGTCTGTTGCATCATAGCGCGTCTCGGCGCAATCGACCGATTCGCTCGATCCATTATTTTCGATTTACGGCTAAAATAAATTTTTCTAATTTTTTTCAATAACATATTCCTGCTTAAATAACTTTTTTACATAGGGATTAAGCATTTAGAACGATACATTGTTTAAAGTAAGGGCACTTTACTCTTGACATTTTACGGTTTTTTCAATTTTCTGAAAAATCCTATCATTAGATTTTTTTAAAAATACGATAATCTTGCTTAACTAACGTTTCTACATAGGGATTAAGCATTTAGAACGAAATCTAATGTCAGAAAATGGCACTTTACTCTTGACATTTTTCGGTTTTTTCAATTTTCTGGAAAATCCTATCATTAGATTTTTTTTAAAATACGATATTCTTGCTTAACTAACGTTTTTACATAGGGATTAAGCATTTAGAACGAAATCTAATGTAGGAAAATGGTACTTTACTCTTGATCGGTACGTTGGGACTTTGAAAATATTCGGGCGTACGCGGCGCGCTCGGCGCTTCGAACAGCTCCGGTGTCCCCATTATTTTCGATTTACGGCTAAAATAAATTTTTCTAATTTTTTTCAATAACATATTCCTGCTAAAATAACTTTTTTACATAGGGATTAAGCATTTAGAACGATACATTGTTTAAAATAAGGGCACTTTACTCTTGACATTTTACGGTTTTTTCAATTTTCTGAAAAATCCTATCATTAGATTTTTTTAAAAATACGATATTCTTGCTTAACTAACGTTTCTACATAGGGATTAAGCATTTAGAACGAAATCTAATGTCAGAAAATGGCACTTTACTCTTGACATTTTTCGGTTTTTTCAATTTTCTGGAAAATCCTATCATTAGATTTTTTTAAAAATACGATATTCTTGCTTAACTAACGTTTTTACATAGGGATTAAGCATTTAGAACGAAATCTAATGTAGGAAAATGGTACTTTACTCTTGATCGGTACGTTGGGACTTTGAAAATATTCGGGCGTTCCAATCGCTCGTCTGTTGCATCATAGCGCGTCTCGGCGCAATCGACCGATTCGCTCGATCCATTATTTTCGATTTACGGCTAAAATAAATTTTTCTAATTTTTTTCAATAACATATTCCTGCTTAAATAACTTTTTTACATAGGGATTAAGCATTTAGAACGATACATTGTTTAAAATAAGGGCACTTTACTCTTGACATTTTACGGTTTTTTCAATTTTCTGAAAAATCCTATCATTAGATTTTTTTAAAAATACGATATTCTTGCTTAACTAACGTTTCTACATAGGGATTAAGCATTTAGAACGAAATCTAATGTCAGAAAATGGCACTTTACTCTTGACATTTTTCGGTTTTTTCAATTTTCTGGGAAATCCTATCATTAGATTTTTTTAAAAATACGATATTCTTGCTTAACTAACGTTTTTACATAGGGATTAAGCATTTAGAACGAAATCTAATGTAGGAAAATGGTACTTTACTCTTGATCGGTACGTTGGGACTTTGAAAATATTCGGGCGTTCCAATCGCTCGTCTGTTGCATCATAGCGCGTCTCGGCGCAATCGACCGATTCGCTCGATCCATTATTTTCGATTTACGGCTAAAATAAATTTTTCTCATTTTATTCAATAACATATTCTTGCTTAAATAACTTTTTTACATAGGGATTAAGCATTTAGAACGATACATTGTTTAAAATAAGGGCACTTTACTCTTGACATTTTACGGTTTTTTCAATTTTCTGAAAAATCCTATCATTAGATTTTTTTAAGAATACGATATTCTTGCTTAACTAACGTTTCTACATAGGGATTAAGCATTTAGAACGAAATCTAATGTCAGAAAATGGCACTTTACTCTTGACATTTTTCGGTTTTTTCAATTTTCTGGAAAATCCTATCATTAGATTTTTTTAAAAATACGATATTCTTGCTTAACTAACGTTTTTACATAGGGATTAAGTATTTAGAACGAAATCTAATGTAGGAAAATGGTACTTTACTCTTGATCGGTACGTTGGGACTTTGAAAATATTCGGGCGTACGCGGCGCGCTCGGCGCTTCGAACAGCTCCGGTGTCCCCATTATTTTCGATTTACGGCTAAAATAAATTTTTCTAATTTTTTTCAATAACATATTCCTGCTAAAATAACTTTTTTACATAGGGATTAAGCATTTAGAACGATACATTGTTTAAAATAAGGGCACTTTACTCTTGACATTTTACGGTTTTTTCAATTTTCTGAAAAATCCTATCATTAGATTTTTTTAAAAATACGATATTCTTGCTTAGCTAACGTTTCTACATAGGGATTAAGCATTTAGAACGAAATCTAATGTCAGAAAATGGCACTTTACTCTTGACATTTTTCGGTTTTTTCAATTTTCTGGGAAATCCTATCATTAGATTTTTTTAAAAATACGATATTCTTGCTTAACTAACGTTTTTACATAGGGATTAAGCATTTAGAACGAAACCTAATGTAGGAAAATGGTACTTTACTCTTGATCGGTACGTTGGGACTTTGAAAATATTCGGGCGTACGCGGCGCGCTCGGCGCTTCGAACAGCTCCGGTGTCCCCATTATTTTCGATTTACGGCTAAAATAAATTTTTCTAATTTTTTTCAATAACATATTCCTGCTAAAATAACTTTTTTACATAGGGATTAAGCATTTAGAACGATACATTGTTTAAAATAAGGGCACTTTACTCTTGACATTTTACGGTTTTTTCAATTTTCTGAAAAATCCTATCATTAGATTTTTTTAAAAATACGATATTCTTGCTTAACTAACGTTTCTACATAGGGATTAAGCATTTAGAACGAAATCTAATGTCAGAAAATGGCACTTTACTCTTGACATTTTTCGGTTTTTTCAATTTTCTGGAAAATCCTATCATTAGATTTTTTTAAAAATACGATATTCTTGCTTAACTAACGTTTTTACATAGGGATTAAGCATTTAGAACGAAATCTAATGTAGGAAAATGGTACTTTACTCTTGATCGGTACGTTGGGACTTTGAAAATATTCGGGCGTTCCAATCGCTCGTCTGTTGCATCATAGCGCGTCTCGGCGCAATCGACCGATTCGCTCGATCCATTATTTTCGATTTACGGCTAAAATAAATTTTTCTAATTTCTTTCAATAACATATTCCTGCTTAAATAACTTTTTTACATAGGGATTAAGCATTTAGAACGATACATTGTTTAAAGTAAGGGCACTTTACTCTTGACATTTTACGGTTTTTTCAATTTTCTGAAAAATCCTATCATTAGATTTTTTTAAAAATACGATATTCTTGCTTAACTAACGTTTCTACATAGGGATTAAGCATTTAGAACGAAATCTAATGTCAGAAAATGGCACTTTACTCTTGACATTTTTCGGTTTTTTCAATTTTCTGGAAAATCCTATCATTAGATTTTTTTAAAAATACGATATTCTTGCTTAACTAACGTTTTTACATAGGGATTAAGCATTTAGAACGAAATCTAATGTAGGAAAATGGTACTTTACTCTTGATCGGTACGTTGGGACTTTGAAAATATTCGGGCGTTCCAATCGCTCGTCTGTTGCATCATAGCGCGTCTCGGCGCAATCGACCGATTCGCTCGATCCATTATTTTCGATTTACGGCTAAAATAAATTTTTCTAATTTCTTTCAATAACATATTCCTGCTTAAATAACTTTTTTACATAGGGATTAAGCATTTAGAACGATACATTGTTTAAAGTAAGGGCACTTTACTCTTGACATTTTACGGTTTTTTCAATTTTCTGAAAAATCCTATCATTAGATTTTTTTAAAAATACGATATTCTTGCTTAACTAACGTTTCTACATAGGGATTAAGCATTTAGAACGAAATCTAATGTCAGAAAATGGCACTTTACTCTTGACATTTTTCGGTTTTTTCAATTTTCTGGGAAATACTATCATTAGATTTTTTTAAAAATACGATATTCTTGCTTAACTAACGTTTTTACATAGGGATTAAGCATTTAGAACGAAACCTAATGTAGGAAAATGGTACTTTACTCTTGATCGGTACGTTGGGACTTTGAAAATATTCGGGCGTTCCAATCGCTCGTCTGTTGCATCATAGCGCGTCTCGGCGCAATCGACCGATTCGCTCGATCCATTATTTTCGATTTACGGCTAAAATAAATTTTTCTAATTTTTTTCAATAACATATTCCTGCTTAAATAACTTTTTTACATAGGGATTAAGCATTTAGAACGATACATTGTTTAAAGTAAGGGCACTTTACTCTTGACATTTTACGGTTTTTTCAATTTTCTGAAAAATCCTATCATTAGATTTTTTTAAAAATACGATATTCTTGCTTAACTAACGTTTCTACATAGGGATTAAGCATTTAGAACGAAATCTAATGTCAGAAAATGGCACTTTACTCTTGACATTTTTCGGTTTTTTCAATTTTCTGGGAAATCCTATCATTAGATTTTTTTAAAAATACGATATTCTTGCTTAACTAACGTTTTTACATAGGGATTAAGCATTTAGAACGAAATCTAATGTAGGAAAATGGTACTTTACTCTTGATCGGTACGTTGGGACTTTGAAAATATTCGGGCGTTCCAATCGCTCGTCTGTTGCATCATAGCGCGTCTCGGCGCAATCGACCGATTCGCTCGATCCATTATTTTCGATTTACGGCTAAAATAAATTTTTCTAATTTTTTTCAATAACATATTCCTGCTTAAATAACTTTTTTACATAGGGATTAAGCATTTAGAACGATACATTGTTTAAAGTAAGGGCACTTTACTCTTGACATTTTACGGTTTTTTCAATTTTCTGAAAAATCCTATCATTAGATTTTTTTAAAAATACGATAATCTTGCTTAACTAACGTTTCTACATAGGGATTAAGCATTTAGAACGAAATCTAATGTCAGAAAATGGCACTTTACTCTTGACATTTTTCGGTTTTTTCAATTTTCTGGAAAATCCAATCATTAGATTTTTTTTAAAATACGATATTCTTGCTTAACTAACGTTTTTACATAGGGATTAAGCATTTAGAACGAAATCTAATGTAGGAAAATGGTACTTTACTCTTGATCGGTACGTTGGGACTTTGAAAATATTCGGGCGTACGCGGCGCGCTCGGCGCTTCGAACAGCTCCGGTGTCCCCATTATTTTCGATTTACGGCTAAAATAAATTTTTCTAATTTTTTTCAATAACATATTCCTGCTAAAATAACTTTTTTACATAGGGATTAAGCATTTAGAACGATACATTGTTTAAAATAAGGGCACTTTACTCTTGACATTTTACGGTTTTTTCAATTTTCTGAAAAATCCTATCATAAGATTTTTTTAAAAATACGATATTCTTGCTTAACTAACGTTTCTACATAGGGATTAAGCATTTAGAACGAAATCTAATGTCAGAAAATGGCACTTTACTCTTGACATTTTTCGGTTTTTTCAATTTTCTGGAAAATCCTATCATTAGATTTTTTTAAAAATACGATATTCTTGCTTAACTAACGTTTTTACATAGGGATTAAGCATTTAGAACGAAATCTAATGTAGGAAAATGGTACTTTACTCTTGATCGGTACGTTGGGACTTTGAAAATATTCGGGCGTTCCAATCGCTCGTCTGTTGCATCATAGCGCGTCTCGGCGCAATCGACCGATTCGCTCGATCCATTATTTTCGATTTACGGCTAAAATAAATTTTTCTAATTTTTTTCAATAACATATTCCTGCTTAAATAACTTTTTTACATAGGGATTAAGCATTTAGAACGATACATTGTTTAAAGTAAGGGCACTTTACTCTTGACATTTTACGGTTTTTTCAATTTTCTGAAAAATCCTATCATTAGATTTTTTTAAAAATACGATATTCTTGCTTAACTAACGTTTCTACATAGGGATTAAGCATTTAGAACGAAATCTAATGTCAGAAAATGGCACTTTACTCTTGACATTTTTCGGTTTTTTCAATTTTCTGGGAAATCCTATCATTAGATTTTTTTAAAAATACGATATTCTTGCTTAACTAACGTTTTTACATAGGGATTAAGCATTTAGAACGAAATCTAATGTAGGAAAATGGTACTTTACTCTTGATCGGTACGTTGGGACTTTGAAAATATTCGGGCGTTCCAATCGCTCGTCTGTTGCATCATAGCGCGTCTCGGCGCAATCGACCGATTCGCTCGATCCATTATTTTCGATTTACGGCTAAAATAAATTTTTCTAATTTTTTTCAATAACATATTCCTGCTTAAATAACTTTTTTACATAGGGATTAAGCATTTAGAACGATACATTGTTTAAAGTAAGGGCACTTTACTCTTGACATTTTACGGTTTTTTCAATTTTCTGAAAAATCCTATCATTAGATTTTTTTAAAAATACGATATTCTTGCTTAACTAACGTTTCTACATAGGGATTAAGCATTTAGAACGAAATCTAATGTCAGAAAATGGCACTTTACTCTTGACATTTTTCGGTTTTTTCAATTTTCTGGAAAATCCTATCATTAGATTTTTTTAAAAATACGATATTCTTGCTTAACTAACGTTTTTACATAGGGATTAAGCATTTAGAACGAAATCTAATGTAGGAAAATGGTACTTTACTCTTGATCGGTACGTTGGGACTTTGAAAATATTCGGGCGTTCCAATCGCTCGTCTGTTGCATCATAGCGCGTCTCGGCGCAATCGACCGATTCGCTCGATCCATTATTTTCGATTTACGGCTAAAATAAATTTTTCTAATTTTTTTCAATAACATATTCCTGCTAAAATAACTTTTTTACATAGGGATTAAGCATTTAGAACGATACATTGTTTAAAATAAGGGCACTTTACTCTTGACATTTTACGGTTTTTTCAATTTTCTGAAAAATCCTATCATTAGATTTTTTTAAAAATACGATATTCTTGCTTAACTAACGTTTCTACATAGGGATTAAGCATTTAGAACGAAATCTAATGTCAGAAAATGGCACTTTACTCTTGACATTTTTCGGTTTTTTCAATTTTCTGGAAAATCCTATCATTAGATTTTTTTAAAAATACGATATTCTTGCTTAACTAACGTTTTTACATAGGGATTAAGCATTTAGAACGAAATCTAATGTAGGAAAATGGTACTTTACTCTTGATCGGTACGTTGGGACTTTGAAAATATTCGGGCGTTCCAATCGCTCGTCTGTTGCATCATAGCGCGTCTCGGCGCAATCGACCGATTCGCTCGATCCATTATTTTCGATTTACGGCTAAAATAAATTTTTCTAATTTTTTTCAATAACATATTCCTGCTTAAATAACTTTTTTACATAGGGATTAAGCATTTAGAACGATACATTGTTTAAAGTAAGGGCACTTTACTCTTGACATTTTACGGTTTTTTCAATTTTCTGAAAAATCCTATCATTAGATTTTTTTAAAAATACGATATTCTTGCTTAACTAACGTTTCTACATAGGGATTAAGCATTTAGAACGAAATCTAATGTCAGAAAATGGCACTTTACTCTTGACATTTTTCGGTTTTTTCAATTTTCTGGGAAATCCTATCATTAGATTTTTTTAAAAATACGATATTCTTGCTTAACTAACGTTTTTACATAGGGATTAAGCATTTAGAACGAAATCTAATGTAGGAAAATGGTACTTTACTCTTGATCGGTACGTTGGGACTTTGAAAATATTCGGGCGTTCCAATCGCTCGTCTGTTGCATCATAGCGCGTCTCGGCGCAATCGACCGATTCGCTCGATCCATTATTTTCGATTTACGGCTAAAATAAATTTTTCTAATTTTTTTCAATAACATATTCCTGCTTAAATAACTTTTTTACATAGGGATTAAGCATTTAGAACGATACATTGTTTAAAGTAAGGGCACTTTACTCTTGACATTTTACGGTTTTTTCAATTTTCTGAAAAATCCTATCATTAGATTTTTTTAAAAATACGATATTCTTGCTTAACTAACGTTTCTACATAGGGATTAAGCATTTAGAACGAAATCTAATGTCAGAAAATGGCACTTTACTCTTGACATTTTTCGGTTTTTTCAATTTTCTGGAAAATCCTATCATTAGATTTTTTTTAAAATACGATATTCTTGCTTAACTAACGTTTTTACATAGGGATTAAGCATTTAGAACGAAATCTAATGTAGGAAAATGGTACTTTACTCTTGATCGGTACGTTGGGACTTTGAAAATATTCGGGCGTACGCGGCGCGCTCGGCGCTTCGAACAGCTCCGGTGTCCCCATTATTTTCGATTTACGGCTAAAATAAATTTTTCTAATTTTTTTCAATAACATATTCCTGCTAAAATAACTTTTTTACATAGGGATTAAGCATTTAGAACGATACATTGTTTAAAATAAGGGCACTTTACTCTTGACATTTTACGGTTTTTTCAATTTTCTGAAAAATCCTATCATTAGATTTTTTTAAAAATACGATATTCTTGCTTAACTAACGTTTCTACATAGGGATTAAGCATTTAGAACGAAATCTAATGTCAGAAAATGGCACTTTACTCTTGACATTTTTCGGTTTTTTCAATTTTCTGGGAAATCCTATCATTAGATTTTTTTAAAAATACGATATTCTTGCTTAACTAACGTTTTTACATAGGGATTAAGCATTTAGAACGAAATCTAATGTAGGAAAATGGTACTTTACTCTTGATCGGTACGTTGGGACTTTGAAAATATTCGGGCGTTCCAATCGCTCGTCTGTTGCATCATAGCGCGTCTCGGCGCAATCGACCGATTCGCTCGATCCATTATTTTCGATTTACGGCTAAAATAAATTTTTCTAATTTCTTTCAATAACATATTCCTGCTTAAATAACTTTTTTACATAGGGATTAAGCATTTAGAACGATACATTGTTTAAAATAAGGGCACTTTACTCTTGACATTTTACGGTTTTTTCAATTTTCTGAAAAATCCTATCATTAGATTTTTTTAAAAATACGATATTCTTGCTTAGCTAACGTTTCTACATAGGGATTAAGCATTTAGAACGAAATCTAATGTCAGAAAATGGCACTTTACTCTTGACATTTTTCGGTTTTTTCAATTTTCTGGAAAATCCTATCATTAGATTTTTTTAAAAATACGATATTCTTGCTTAACTAACGTTTTTACATAGGGATTAAGCATTTAGAACGAAATCTAATGTAGGAAAATGGTACTTTACTCTTGATCGGTACGTTGGGACTTTGAAAATATTCGGGCGTTCCAATCGCTCGTCTGTTGCATCATAGCGCGTCTCGGCGCAATCGACCGATTCGCTCGATCCATTATTTTCGATTTACGGCTAAAATAAATTTTTCTAATTTTTTTCAATAACATATTCCTGCTTAAATAACTTTTTTACATAGGGATTAAGCATTTAGAACGATACATTGTTTAAAGTAAGGGCACTTTACTCTTGACATTTTACGGTTTTTTCAATTTTCTGAAAAATCCTATCATTAGATTTTTTTAAAAATACGATAATCTTGCTTAACTAACGTTTCTACATAGGGATTAAGCATTTAGAACGAAATCTAATGTCAGAAAATGGCACTTTACTCTTGACATTTTTCGGTTTTTTCAATTTTCTGGAAAATCCTATCATTAGATTTTTTTTAAAATACGATATTCTTGCTTAACTAACGTTTTTACATAGGGATTAAGCATTTAGAACGAAATCTAATGTAGGAAAATGGTACTTTACTCTTGATCGGTACGTTGGGACTTTGAAAATATTCGGGCGTACGCGGCGCGCTCGGCGCTTCGAACAGCTCCGGTGTCCCCATTATTTTCGATTTACGGCTAAAATAAATTTTTCTAATTTTTTTCAATAACATATTCCTGCTAAAATAACTTTTTTACATAGGGATTAAGCATTTAGAACGATACATTGTTTAAAATAAGGGCACTTTACTCTTGACATTTTACGGTTTTTTCAATTTTCTGAAAAATCCTATCATTAGATTTTTTTAAAAATACGATATTCTTGCTTAACTAACGTTTCTACATAGGGATTAAGCATTTAGAACGAAATCTAATGTCAGAAAATGGCACTTTACTCTTGACATTTTTCGGTTTTTTCAATTTTCTGGGAAATCCTATCATTAGATTTTTTTAAAAATACGATATTCTTGCTTAACTAACGTTTTTACATAGGGATTAAGCATTTAGAACGAAACCTAATGTAGGAAAATGGTACTTTACTCTTGATCGGTACGTTGGGACTTTGAAAATATTCGGGCGTTCCAATCGCTCGTCTGTTGCATCATAGCGCGTCTCGGCGCAATCGACCGATTCGCTCGATCCATTATTTTCGATTTACGGCTAAAATAAATTTTTCTAATTTTTTTCAATAACATATTCCTGCTTAAATAACTTTTTTACATAGGGATTAAGCATTTAGAACGATACATTGTTTAAAATAAGGGCACTTTACTCTTGACATTTTACGGTTTTTTCAATTTTCTGAAAAATCCTATCATTAGATTTTTTTAAAAATACGATATTCTTGCTTAACTAACGTTTCTACATAGGGATTAAGCATTTAGAACGAAATCTAATGTCAGAAAATGGCACTTTACTCTTGACATTTTTCGGTTTTTTCAATTTTCTGGAAAATCCTATCATTAGATTTTTTTAAAAATACGATATTCTTGCTTAACTAACGTTTTTACATAGGGATTAAGCATTTAGAACGAAATCTAATGTAGGAAAATGGTACTTTACTCTTGATCGGTACGTTGGGACTTTGAAAATATTCGGGCGTTCCAATCGCTCGTCTGTTGCATCATAGCGCGTCTCGGCGCAATCGACCGATTCGCTCGATCCATTATTTTCGATTTACGGCTAAAATAAATTTTTCTAATTTTTTTCAATAACATATTCCTGCTTAAATAACTTTTTTACATAGGGATTAAGCATTTAGAACGATACATTGTTTAAAATAAGGGCACTTTACTCTTGACATTTTACGGTTTTTTCAATTTTCTGAAAAATCCTATCATTAGATTTTTTTAAAAATACGATATTCTTGCTTAACTAACGTTTCTACATAGGGATTAAGCATTTAGAACGAAATCTAATGTCAGAAAATGGCACTTTACTCTTGACATTTTTCGGTTTTTTCAATTTTCTGGAAAATCCTATCATTAGATTTTTTTAAAAATACGATATTCTTGCTTAACTAACGTTTTTACATAGGGATTAAGCATTTAGAACGAAATCTAATGTAGGAAAATGGTACTTTACTCTTGATCGGTACGTTGGGACTTTGAAAATATTCGGGCGTTCCAATCGCTCGTCTGTTGCATCATAGCGCGTCTCGGCGCAATCGACCGATTCGCTCGATCCATTATTTTCGATTTACGGCTAAAATAAATTTTTCTAATTTTTTTCAATAACATATTCCTGCTTAAATAACTTTTTTACATAGGGATTAAGCATTTAGAACGATACATTGTTTAAAGTAAGGGCACTTTACTCTTGACATTTTACGGTTTTTTCAATTTTCTGAAAAATCCTATCATTAGATTTTTTTAAAAATACGATATTCTTGCTTAACTAACGTTTCTACATAGGGATTAAGCATTTAGAACGAAATCTAATGTCAGAAAATGGCACTTTACTCTTGACATTTTTCGGTTTTTTCAATTTTCTGGGAAATCCTATCATTAGATTTTTTTAAAAATACGATATTCTTGCTTAACTAACGTTTTTACATAGGGATTAAGCATTTAGAACGAAACCTAATGTAGGAAAATGGTACTTTACTCTTGATCGGTACGTTGGGACTTTGAAAATATTCGGGCGTACGCGGCGCGCTCGGCGCTTCGAACAGCTCCGGTGTCCCCATTATTTTCGATTTACGGCTAAAATAAATTTTTCTAATTTTTTTCAATAACATATTCCTGCTAAAATAACTTTTTTACATAGGGATTAAGCATTTAGAACGATACATTGTTTAAAATAAGGGCACTTTACTCTTGACATTTTACGGTTTTTTCAATTTTCTGAAAAATCCTATCATTAGATTTTTTTAAAAATACGATATTCTTGCTTAGCTAACGTTTCTACATAGGGATTAAGCATTTAGAACGAAATCTAATGTCAGAAAATGGCACTTTACTCTTGACATTTTTCGGTTTTTTCAATTTTCTGGGAAATCCTATCATTAGATTTTTTTAAAAATACGATATTCTTGCTTAACTAACGTTTTTACATAGGGATTAAGCATTTAGAACGAAACCTAATGTAGGAAAATGGTACTTTACTCTTGATCGGTACGTTGGGACTTTGAAAATATTCGGCCGTACGCGGCGCGCTCGGCGCTTCGAACAGCTCCGGTGTCCCCATTATTTTCGATTTACGGCTAAAATAAATTTTTCTAATTTCTTTCAATAACATATTCCTGCTTAAATAACTTTTTTACATAGGGATTAAGCATTTAGAACGATACATTGTTTAAAGTAAGGGCACTTTACTCTTGACATTTTACGGTTTTTTCAATTTTCTGAAAAATCCTATCATTAGATTTTTTTAAAAATACGATATTCTTGCTTAACTAACGTTTCTACATAGGGATTAAGCATTTAGAACGAAATCTAATGTCAGAAAATGGCACTTTACTCTTGACATTTTTCGGTTTTTTCAATTTTCTGGAAAATCCTATCATTAGATTTTTTTAAAAATACGATATTCTTGCTTAACTAACGTTTTTACATAGGGATTAAGCATTTAGAACGAAATCTAATGTAGGAAAATGGTACTTTACTCTTGATCGGTACGTTGGGACTTTGAAAATATTCGGGCGTTCCAATCGCTCGTCTGTTGCATCATAGCGCGTCTCGGCGCAATCGACCGATTCGCTCGATCCATTATTTTCGATTTACGGCTAAAATAAATTTTTCTAATTTCTTTCAATAACATATTCCTGCTTAAATAACTTTTTTACATAGGGATTAAGCATTTAGAACGATACATTGTTTAAAGTAAGGGCACTTTACTCTTGACATTTTACGGTTTTTTCAATTTTCTGATAAATCCTATCATTAGATTTTTTTAAAAATACGATATTCTTGCTTAACTAACGTTTCTACATAGGGATTAAGCATTTAGAACGAAATCTAATGTCAGAAAATGGCACTTTACTCTTGACATTTTTCGGTTTTTTCAATTTTCTGGGAAATCCTATCATTAGATTTTTTTAAAAATACGATATTCTTGCTTAACTAACGTTTTTACATAGGGATTAAGCATTTAGAACGAAACCTAATGTAGGAAAATGGTACTTTACTCTTGATCGGTACGTTGGGACTTTGAAAATATTCGGGCGTTCCAATCGCTCGTCTGTTGCATCATAGCGCGTCTCGGCGCAATCGACCGATTCGCTCGATCCATTATTTTCGATTTACGGCTAAAATAAATTTTTCTAATTTTTTTCAATAACATATTCCTGCTTAAATAACTTTTTTACATAGGGATTAAGCATTTAGAACGATACATTGTTTAAAGTAAGGGCACTTTACTCTTGACATTTTACGGTTTTTTCAATTTTCTGAAAAATCCTATCATTAGATTTTTTTAAAAATACGATAATCTTGCTTAACTAACGTTTCTACATAGGGATTAAGCATTTAGAACGAAATCTAATGTCAGAAAATGGCACTTTACTCTTGACATTTTTCGGTTTTTTCAATTTTCTGGAAAATCCTATCATTAGATTTTTTTTAAAATACGATATTCTTGCTTAACTAACGTTTTTACATAGGGATTAAGCATTTAGAACGAAATCTAATGTAGGAAAATGGTACTTTACTCTTGATCGGTACGTTGGGACTTTGAAAATATTCGGGCGTTCCAATCGCTCGTCTGTTGCATCATAGCGCGTCTCGGCGCAATCGACCGATTCGCTCGATCCATTATTTTCGATTTACGGCTAAAATAAATTTTTCTAATTTTTTTCAATAACATATTCCTGCTTAAATAACTTTTTTACATAGGGATTAAGCATTTAGAACGATACATTGTTTAAAGTAAGGGCACTTTACTCTTGACATTTTACGGTTTTTTCAATTTTCTGAAAAATCCTATCATTAGATTTTTTTAAAAATACGATAATCTTGCTTAACTAACGTTTCTACATAGGGATTAAGCATTTAGAACGAAATCTAATGTCAGAAAATGGCACTTTACTCTTGACATTTTTCGGTTTTTTCAATTTTCTGGAAAATCCTATCATTAGATTTTTTTTAAAATACGATATTCTTGCTTAACTAACGTTTTTACATAGGGATTAAGCATTTAGAACGAAATCTAATGTAGGAAAATGGTACTTTACTCTTGATCGGTACGTTGGGACTTTGAAAATATTCGGGCGTACGCGGCGCGCTCGGCGCTTCGAACAGCTCCGGTGTCCCCATTATTTTCGATTTACGGCTAAAATAAATTTTTCTAATTTTTTTCAATAACATATTCCTGCTAAAATAACTTTTTTACATAGGGATTAAGCATTTAGAACGATACATTGTTTAAAATAAGGGCACTTTACTCTTGACATTTTACGGTTTTTTCAATTTTCTGAAAAATCCTATCATTAGATTTTTTTAAAAATACGATATTCTTGCTTAACTAACGTTTCTACATAGGGATTAAGCATTTAGAACGAAATCTAATGTCAGAAAATGGCACTTTACTCTTGACATTTTTCGGTTTTTTCAATTTTCTGGAAAATCCTATCATTAGATTTTTTTAAAAATACGATATTCTTGCTTAACTAACGTTTTTACATAGGGATTAAGCATTTAGAACGAAATCTAATGTAGGAAAATGGTACTTTACTCTTGATCGGTACGTTGGGACTTTGAAAATATTCGGGCGTTCCAATCGCTCGTCTGTTGCATCATAGCGCGTCTCGGCGCAATCGACCGATTCGCTCGATCCATTATTTTCGATTTACGGCTAAAATAAATTTTTCTAATTTTTTTCAATAACATATTCCTGCTTAAATAACTTTTTTACATAGGGATTAAGCATTTAGAACGATACATTGTTTAAAGTAAGGGCACTTTACTCTTGACATTTTACGGTTTTTTCAATTTTCTGAAAAATCCTATCATTAGATTTTTTTAAAAATACGATATTCTTGCTTAACTAACGTTTCTACATAGGGATTAAGCATTTAGAACGAAATCTAATGTCAGAAAATGGCACTTTACTCTTGACATTTTTCGGTTTTTTCAATTTTCTGGGAAATCCTATCATTAGATTTTTTTAAAAATACGATATTCTTGCTTAACTAACGTTTTTACATAGGGATTAAGCATTTAGAACGAAATCTAATGTAGGAAAATGGTACTTTACTCTTGATCGGTACGTTGGGACTTTGAAAATATTCGGGCGTTCCAATCGCTCGTCTGTTGCATCATAGCGCGTCTCGGCGCAATCGACCGATTCGCTCGATCCATTATTTTCGATTTACGGCTAAAATAAATTTTTCTAATTTCTTTCAATAACATATTCCTGCTTAAATAACTTTTTTACATAGGGATTAAGCATTTAGAACGATACATTGTTTAAAATAAGGGCACTTTACTCTTGACATTTTACGGTTTTTTCAATTTTCTGAAAAATCCTATCATTAGATTTTTTTAAAAATACGATATTCTTGCTTAGCTAACGTTTCTACATAGGGATTAAGCATTTAGAACGAAATCTAATGTCAGAAAATGGCACTTTACTCTTGACATTTTTCGGTTTTTTCAATTTTCTGGAAAATCCTATCATTAGATTTTTTTAAAAATACGATATTCTTGCTTAACTAACGTTTTTACATAGGGATTAAGCATTTAGAACGAAATCTAATGTAGGAAAATGGTACTTTACTCTTGATCGGTACGTTGGGACTTTGAAAATATTCGGGCGTTCCAATCGCTCGTCTGTTGCATCATAGCGCGTCTCGGCGCAATCGACCGATTCGCTCGATCCATTATTTTCGATTTACGGCTAAAATAAATTTTTCTAATTTTTTTCAATAACATATTCCTGCTAAAATAACTTTTTTACATAGGGATTAAGCATTTAGAACGATACATTGTTTAAAGTAAGGGCACTTTACTCTTGACATTTTACGGTTTTTTCAATTTTCTGAAAAATCCTATCATTAGATTTTTTTAAAAATACGATATTCTTGCTTAACTAACGTTTCTACATAGGGATTAAGCATTTAGAACGAAATCTAATGTCAGAAAATGGCACTTTACTCTTGACATTTTTCGGTTTTTTCAATTTTCTGGGAAATCCTATCATTAGATTTTTTTAAAAATACGATATTCTTGCTTAACTAACGTTTTTACATAGGGATTAAGCATTTAGAACGAAATCTAATGTAGGAAAATGGTACTTTACTCTTGATCGGTACGTTGGGACTTTGAAAATATTCGGGCGTTCCAATCGCTCGTCTGTTGCATCATAGCGCGTCTCGGCGCAATCGACCGATTCGCTCGATCCATTATTTTCGATTTACGGCTAAAATAAATTTTTCTAATTTCTTTCAATAACATATTCCTGCTTAAATAACTTTTTTACATAGGGATTAAGCATTTAGAACGATACATTGTTTAAAGTAAGGGCACTTTACTCTTGACATTTTACGGTTTTTTCAATTTTCTGAAAAATCCTATCATTAGATTTTTTTAAAAATACGATATTCTTGCTTAACTAACGTTTCTACATAGGGATTAAGCATTTAGAACGAAATCTAATGTCAGAAAATGGCACTTTACTCTTGACATTTTTCGGTTTTTTCAATTTTCTGGAAAATCCTATCATTAGATTTTTTTAAAAATACGATATTCTTGCTTAACTAACGTTTTTACATAGGGATTAAGCATTTAGAACGAAATCTAATGTAGGAAAATGGTACTTTACTCTTGATCGGTACGTTGGGACTTTGAAAATATTCGGGCGTTCCAATCGCTCGTCTGTTGCATCATAGCGCGTCTCGGCGCAATCGACCGATTCGCTCGATCCATTATTTTCGATTTACGGCTAAAATAAATTTTTCTAATTTTTTTCAATAACATATTCCTGCTTAAATAACTTTTTTACATAGGGATTAAGCATTTAGAACGATACATTGTTTAAAATAAGGGCACTTTACTCTTGACATTTTACGGTTTTTTCAATTTTCTGAAAAATCCTATCATTAGATTTTTTTAAAAATACGATATTCTTGCTTAACTAACGTTTCTACATAGGGATTAAGCATTTAGAACGAAATCTAATGTCAGAAAATGGCACTTTACTCTTGACATTTTTCGGTTTTTTCAATTTTCTGGGAAATCCTATCATTAGATTTTTTTAAAAATACGATATTCTTGCTTAACTAACGTTTTTACATAGGGATTAAGCATTTAGAACGAAATCTAATGTAGGAAAATGGTACTTTACTCTTGATCGGTACGTTGGGACTTTGAAAATATTCGGGCGTTCCAATCGCTCGTCTGTTGCATCATAGCGCGTCTCGGCGCAATCGACCGATTCGCTCGATCCATTATTTTCGATTTACGGCTAAAATAAATTTTTCTCATTTTATTCAATAACATATTCTTGCTTAAATAACTTTTTTACATAGGGATTAAGCATTTAGAACGATACATTGTTTAAAATAAGGGCACTTTACTCTTGACATTTTACGGTTTTTTCAATTTTCTGAAAAATCCTATCATTAGATTTTTTTAAGAATACGATATTCTTGCTTAACTAACGTTTCTACATAGGGATTAAGCATTTAGAACGAAATCTAATGTCAGAAAATGGCACTTTACTCTTGACATTTTTCGGTTTTTTCAATTTTCTGGAAAATCCTATCATTAGATTTTTTTAAAAATACGATATTCTTGCTTAACTAACGTTTTTACATAGGGATTAAGTATTTAGAACGAAATCTAATGTAGGAAAATGGTACTTTACTCTTGATCGGTACGTTGGGACTTTGAAAATATTCGGGCGTACGCGGCGCGCTCGGCGCTTCGAACAGCTCCGGTGTCCCCATTATTTTCGATTTACGGCTAAAATAAATTTTTCTAATTTTTTTCAATAACATATTCCTGCTAAAATAACTTTTTTACATAGGGATTAAGCATTTAGAACGATACATTGTTTAAAATAAGGGCACTTTACTCTTGACATTTTACGGTTTTTTCAATTTTCTGAAAAATCCTATCATTAGATTTTTTTAAAAATACGATATTCTTGCTTAGCTAACGTTTCTACATAGGGATTAAGCATTTAGAACGAAATCTAATGTCAGAAAATGGCACTTTACTCTTGACATTTTTCGGTTTTTTCAATTTTCTGGGAAATCCTATCATTAGATTTTTTTAAAAATACGATATTCTTGCTTAACTAACGTTTTTACATAGGGATTAAGCATTTAGAACGAAACCTAATGTAGGAAAATGGTACTTTACTCTTGATCGGTACGTTGGGACTTTGAAAATATTCGGGCGTACGCGGCGCGCTCGGCGCTTCGAACAGCTCCGGTGTCCCCATTATTTTCGATTTACGGCTAAAATAAATTTTTCTAATTTTTTTCAATAACATATTCCTGCTAAAATAACTTTTTTACATAGGGATTAAGCATTTAGAACGATACATTGTTTAAAATAAGGGCACTTTACTCTTGACATTTTACGGTTTTTTCAATTTTCTGAAAAATCCTATCATTAGATTTTTTTAAAAATACGATATTCTTGCTTAACTAACGTTTCTACATAGGGATTAAGCATTTAGAACGAAATCTAATGTCAGAAAATGGCACTTTACTCTTGACATTTTTCGGTTTTTTCAATTTTCTGGAAAATCCTATCATTAGATTTTTTTAAAAATACGATATTCTTGCTTAACTAACGTTTTTACATAGGGATTAAGCATTTAGAACGAAATCTAATGTAGGAAAATGGTACTTTACTCTTGATCGGTACGTTGGGACTTTGAAAATATTCGGGCGTTCCAATCGCTCGTCTGTTGCATCATAGCGCGTCTCGGCGCAATCGACCGATTCGCTCGATCCATTATTTTCGATTTACGGCTAAAATAAATTTTTCTAATTTCTTTCAATAACATATTCCTGCTTAAATAACTTTTTTACATAGGGATTAAGCATTTAGAACGATACATTGTTTAAAGTAAGGGCACTTTACTCTTGACATTTTACGGTTTTTTCAATTTTCTGAAAAATCCTATCATTAGATTTTTTTAAAAATACGATATTCTTGCTTAACTAACGTTTCTACATAGGGATTAAGCATTTAGAACGAAATCTAATGTCAGAAAATGGCACTTTACTCTTGACATTTTTCGGTTTTTTCAATTTTCTGGAAAATCCTATCATTAGATTTTTTTAAAAATACGATATTCTTGCTTAACTAACGTTTTTACATAGGGATTAAGCATTTAGAACGAAATCTAATGTAGGAAAATGGTACTTTACTCTTGATCGGTACGTTGGGACTTTGAAAATATTCGGGCGTTCCAATCGCTCGTCTGTTGCATCATAGCGCGTCTCGGCGCAATCGACCGATTCGCTCGATCCATTATTTTCGATTTACGGCTAAAATAAATTTTTCTAATTTCTTTCAATAACATATTCCTGCTTAAATAACTTTTTTACATAGGGATTAAGCATTTAGAACGATACATTGTTTAAAGTAAGGGCACTTTACTCTTGACATTTTACGGTTTTTTCAATTTTCTGAAAAATCCTATCATTAGATTTTTTTAAAAATACGATATTCTTGCTTAACTAACGTTTCTACATAGGGATTAAGCATTTAGAACGAAATCTAATGTCAGAAAATGGCACTTTACTCTTGACATTTTTCGGTTTTTTCAATTTTCTGGGAAATACTATCATTAGATTTTTTTAAAAATACGATATTCTTGCTTAACTAACGTTTTTACATAGGGATTAAGCATTTAGAACGAAACCTAATGTAGGAAAATGGTACTTTACTCTTGATCGGTACGTTGGGACTTTGAAAATATTCGGGCGTTCCAATCGCTCGTCTGTTGCATCATAGCGCGTCTCGGCGCAATCGACCGATTCGCTCGATCCATTATTTTCGATTTACGGCTAAAATAAATTTTTCTAATTTTTTTCAATAACATATTCCTGCTTAAATAACTTTTTTACATAGGGATTAAGCATTTAGAACGATACATTGTTTAAAGTAAGGGCACTTTACTCTTGACATTTTACGGTTTTTTCAATTTTCTGAAAAATCCTATCATTAGATTTTTTTAAAAATACGATATTCTTGCTTAACTAACGTTTCTACATAGGGATTAAGCATTTAGAACGAAATCTAATGTCAGAAAATGGCACTTTACTCTTGACATTTTTCGGTTTTTTCAATTTTCTGGGAAATCCTATCATTAGATTTTTTTAAAAATACGATATTCTTGCTTAACTAACGTTTTTACATAGGGATTAAGCATTTAGAACGAAATCTAATGTAGGAAAATGGTACTTTACTCTTGATCGGTACGTTGGGACTTTGAAAATATTCGGGCGTTCCAATCGCTCGTCTGTTGCATCATAGCGCGTCTCGGCGCAATCGACCGATTCGCTCGATCCATTATTTTCGATTTACGGCTAAAATAAATTTTTCTAATTTTTTTCAATAACATATTCCTGCTTAAATAACTTTTTTACATAGGGATTAAGCATTTAGAACGATACATTGTTTAAAGTAAGGGCACTTTACTCTTGACATTTTACGGTTTTTTCAATTTTCTGAAAAATCCTATCATTAGATTTTTTTAAAAATACGATAATCTTGCTTAACTAACGTTTCTACATAGGGATTAAGCATTTAGAACGAAATCTAATGTCAGAAAATGGCACTTTACTCTTGACATTTTTCGGTTTTTTCAATTTTCTGGAAAATCCAATCATTAGATTTTTTTTAAAATACGATATTCTTGCTTAACTAACGTTTTTACATAGGGATTAAGCATTTAGAACGAAATCTAATGTAGGAAAATGGTACTTTACTCTTGATCGGTACGTTGGGACTTTGAAAATATTCGGGCGTACGCGGCGCGCTCGGCGCTTCGAACAGCTCCGGTGTCCCCATTATTTTCGATTTACGGCTAAAATAAATTTTTCTAATTTTTTTCAATAACATATTCCTGCTAAAATAACTTTTTTACATAGGGATTAAGCATTTAGAACGATACATTGTTTAAAATAAGGGCACTTTACTCTTGACATTTTACGGTTTTTTCAATTTTCTGAAAAATCCTATCATAAGATTTTTTTAAAAATACGATATTCTTGCTTAACTAACGTTTCTACATAGGGATTAAGCATTTAGAACGAAATCTAATGTCAGAAAATGGCACTTTACTCTTGACATTTTTCGGTTTTTTCAATTTTCTGGAAAATCCTATCATTAGATTTTTTTAAAAATACGATATTCTTGCTTAACTAACGTTTTTACATAGGGATTAAGCATTTAGAACGAAATCTAATGTAGGAAAATGGTACTTTACTCTTGATCGGTACGTTGGGACTTTGAAAATATTCGGGCGTTCCAATCGCTCGTCTGTTGCATCATAGCGCGTCTCGGCGCAATCGACCGATTCGCTCGATCCATTATTTTCGATTTACGGCTAAAATAAATTTTTCTAATTTTTTTCAATAACATATTCCTGCTTAAATAACTTTTTTACATAGGGATTAAGCATTTAGAACGATACATTGTTTAAAGTAAGGGCACTTTACTCTTGACATTTTACGGTTTTTTCAATTTTCTGAAAAATCCTATCATTAGATTTTTTTAAAAATACGATATTCTTGCTTAACTAACGTTTCTACATAGGGATTAAGCATTTAGAACGAAATCTAATGTCAGAAAATGGCACTTTACTCTTGACATTTTTCGGTTTTTTCAATTTTCTGGGAAATCCTATCATTAGATTTTTTTAAAAATACGATATTCTTGCTTAACTAACGTTTTTACATAGGGATTAAGCATTTAGAACGAAATCTAATGTAGGAAAATGGTACTTTACTCTTGATCGGTACGTTGGGACTTTGAAAATATTCGGGCGTTCCAATCGCTCGTCTGTTGCATCATAGCGCGTCTCGGCGCAATCGACCGATTCGCTCGATCCATTATTTTCGATTTACGGCTAAAATAAATTTTTCTAATTTTTTTCAATAACATATTCCTGCTTAAATAACTTTTTTACATAGGGATTAAGCATTTAGAACGATACATTGTTTAAAGTAAGGGCACTTTACTCTTGACATTTTACGGTTTTTTCAATTTTCTGAAAAATCCTATCATTAGATTTTTTTAAAAATACGATATTCTTGCTTAACTAACGTTTCTACATAGGGATTAAGCATTTAGAACGAAATCTAATGTCAGAAAATGGCACTTTACTCTTGACATTTTTCGGTTTTTTCAATTTTCTGGAAAATCCTATCATTAGATTTTTTTAAAAATACGATATTCTTGCTTAACTAACGTTTTTACATAGGGATTAAGCATTTAGAACGAAATCTAATGTAGGAAAATGGTACTTTACTCTTGATCGGTACGTTGGGACTTTGAAAATATTCGGGCGTTCCAATCGCTCGTCTGTTGCATCATAGCGCGTCTCGGCGCAATCGACCGATTCGCTCGATCCATTATTTTCGATTTACGGCTAAAATAAATTTTTCTAATTTTTTTCAATAACATATTCCTGCTAAAATAACTTTTTTACATAGGGATTAAGCATTTAGAACGATACATTGTTTAAAATAAGGGCACTTTACTCTTGACATTTTACGGTTTTTTCAATTTTCTGAAAAATCCTATCATTAGATTTTTTTAAAAATACGATATTCTTGCTTAACTAACGTTTCTACATAGGGATTAAGCATTTAGAACGAAATCTAATGTCAGAAAATGGCACTTTACTCTTGACATTTTTCGGTTTTTTCAATTTTCTGGAAAATCCTATCATTAGATTTTTTTAAAAATACGATATTCTTGCTTAACTAACGTTTTTACATAGGGATTAAGCATTTAGAACGAAATCTAATGTAGGAAAATGGTACTTTACTCTTGATCGGTACGTTGGGACTTTGAAAATATTCGGGCGTTCCAATCGCTCGTCTGTTGCATCATAGCGCGTCTCGGCGCAATCGACCGATTCGCTCGATCCATTATTTTCGATTTACGGCTAAAATAAATTTTTCTAATTTTTTTCAATAACATATTCCTGCTTAAATAACTTTTTTACATAGGGATTAAGCATTTAGAACGATACATTGTTTAAAGTAAGGGCACTTTACTCTTGACATTTTACGGTTTTTTCAATTTTCTGAAAAATCCTATCATTAGATTTTTTTAAAAATACGATATTCTTGCTTAACTAACGTTTCTACATAGGGATTAAGCATTTAGAACGAAATCTAATGTCAGAAAATGGCACTTTACTCTTGACATTTTTCGGTTTTTTCAATTTTCTGGGAAATCCTATCATTAGATTTTTTTAAAAATACGATATTCTTGCTTAACTAACGTTTTTACATAGGGATTAAGCATTTAGAACGAAATCTAATGTAGGAAAATGGTACTTTACTCTTGATCGGTACGTTGGGACTTTGAAAATATTCGGGCGTTCCAATCGCTCGTCTGTTGCATCATAGCGCGTCTCGGCGCAATCGACCGATTCGCTCGATCCATTATTTTCGATTTACGGCTAAAATAAATTTTTCTAATTTTTTTCAATAACATATTCCTGCTTAAATAACTTTTTTACATAGGGATTAAGCATTTAGAACGATACATTGTTTAAAGTAAGGGCACTTTACTCTTGACATTTTACGGTTTTTTCAATTTTCTGAAAAATCCTATCATTAGATTTTTTTAAAAATACGATATTCTTGCTTAACTAACGTTTCTACATAGGGATTAAGCATTTAGAACGAAATCTAATGTCAGAAAATGGCACTTTACTCTTGACATTTTTCGGTTTTTTCAATTTTCTGGAAAATCCTATCATTAGATTTTTTTTAAAATACGATATTCTTGCTTAACTAACGTTTTTACATAGGGATTAAGCATTTAGAACGAAATCTAATGTAGGAAAATGGTACTTTACTCTTGATCGGTACGTTGGGACTTTGAAAATATTCGGGCGTACGCGGCGCGCTCGGCGCTTCGAACAGCTCCGGTGTCCCCATTATTTTCGATTTACGGCTAAAATAAATTTTTCTAATTTTTTTCAATAACATATTCCTGCTAAAATAACTTTTTTACATAGGGATTAAGCATTTAGAACGATACATTGTTTAAAATAAGGGCACTTTACTCTTGACATTTTACGGTTTTTTCAATTTTCTGAAAAATCCTATCATTAGATTTTTTTAAAAATACGATATTCTTGCTTAACTAACGTTTCTACATAGGGATTAAGCATTTAGAACGAAATCTAATGTCAGAAAATGGCACTTTACTCTTGACATTTTTCGGTTTTTTCAATTTTCTGGGAAATCCTATCATTAGATTTTTTTAAAAATACGATATTCTTGCTTAACTAACGTTTTTACATAGGGATTAAGCATTTAGAACGAAATCTAATGTAGGAAAATGGTACTTTACTCTTGATCGGTACGTTGGGACTTTGAAAATATTCGGGCGTTCCAATCGCTCGTCTGTTGCATCATAGCGCGTCTCGGCGCAATCGACCGATTCGCTCGATCCATTATTTTCGATTTACGGCTAAAATAAATTTTTCTAATTTCTTTCAATAACATATTCCTGCTTAAATAACTTTTTTACATAGGGATTAAGCATTTAGAACGATACATTGTTTAAAATAAGGGCACTTTACTCTTGACATTTTACGGTTTTTTCAATTTTCTGAAAAATCCTATCATTAGATTTTTTTAAAAATACGATATTCTTGCTTAGCTAACGTTTCTACATAGGGATTAAGCATTTAGAACGAAATCTAATGTCAGAAAATGGCACTTTACTCTTGACATTTTTCGGTTTTTTCAATTTTCTGGAAAATCCTATCATTAGATTTTTTTAAAAATACGATATTCTTGCTTAACTAACGTTTTTACATAGGGATTAAGCATTTAGAACGAAATCTAATGTAGGAAAATGGTACTTTACTCTTGATCGGTACGTTGGGACTTTGAAAATATTCGGGCGTTCCAATCGCTCGTCTGTTGCATCATAGCGCGTCTCGGCGCAATCGACCGATTCGCTCGATCCATTATTTTCGATTTACGGCTAAAATAAATTTTTCTAATTTTTTTCAATAACATATTCCTGCTTAAATAACTTTTTTACATAGGGATTAAGCATTTAGAACGATACATTGTTTAAAGTAAGGGCACTTTACTCTTGACATTTTACGGTTTTTTCAATTTTCTGAAAAATCCTATCATTAGATTTTTTTAAAAATACGATAATCTTGCTTAACTAACGTTTCTACATAGGGATTAAGCATTTAGAACGAAATCTAATGTCAGAAAATGGCACTTTACTCTTGACATTTTTCGGTTTTTTCAATTTTCTGGAAAATCCTATCATTAGATTTTTTTTAAAATACGATATTCTTGCTTAACTAACGTTTTTACATAGGGATTAAGCATTTAGAACGAAATCTAATGTAGGAAAATGGTACTTTACTCTTGATCGGTACGTTGGGACTTTGAAAATATTCGGGCGTACGCGGCGCGCTCGGCGCTTCGAACAGCTCCGGTGTCCCCATTATTTTCGATTTACGGCTAAAATAAATTTTTCTAATTTTTTTCAATAACATATTCCTGCTAAAATAACTTTTTTACATAGGGATTAAGCATTTAGAACGATACATTGTTTAAAATAAGGGCACTTTACTCTTGACATTTTACGGTTTTTTCAATTTTCTGAAAAATCCTATCATTAGATTTTTTTAAAAATACGATATTCTTGCTTAACTAACGTTTCTACATAGGGATTAAGCATTTAGAACGAAATCTAATGTCAGAAAATGGCACTTTACTCTTGACATTTTTCGGTTTTTTCAATTTTCTGGAAAATCCTATCATTAGATTTTTTTAAAAATACGATATTCTTGCTTAACTAACGTTTTTACATAGGGATTAAGCATTTAGAACGAAATCTAATGTAGGAAAATGGTACTTTACTCTTGATCGGTACGTTGGGACTTTGAAAATATTCGGGCGTTCCAATCGCTCGTCTGTTGCATCATAGCGCGTCTCGGCGCAATCGACCGATTCGCTCGATCCATTATTTTCGATTTACGGCTAAAATAAATTTTTCTAATTTTTTTCAATAACATATTCCTGCTTAAATAACTTTTTTACATAGGGATTAAGCATTTAGAACGATACATTGTTTAAAGTAAGGGCACTTTACTCTTGACATTTTACGGTTTTTTCAATTTTCTGAAAAATCCTATCATTAGATTTTTTTAAAAATACGATAATCTTGCTTAACTAACGTTTCTACATAGGGATTAAGCATTTAGAACGAAATCTAATGTCAGAAAATGGCACTTTACTCTTGACATTTTTCGGTTTTTTCAATTTTCTGGAAAATCCTATCATTAGATTTTTTTTAAAATACGATATTCTTGCTTAACTAACGTTTTTACATAGGGATTAAGCATTTAGAACGAAATCTAATGTAGGAAAATGGTACTTTACTCTTGATCGGTACGTTGGGACTTTGAAAATATTCGGGCGTACGCGGCGCGCTCGGCGCTTCGAACAGCTCCGGTGTCCCCATTATTTTCGATTTACGGCTAAAATAAATTTTTCTAATTTTTTTCAATAACATATTCCTGCTAAAATAACTTTTTTACATAGGGATTAAGCATTTAGAACGATACATTGTTTAAAATAAGGGCACTTTACTCTTGACATTTTACGGTTTTTTCAATTTTCTGAAAAATCCTATCATTAGATTTTTTTAAAAATACGATATTCTTGCTTAACTAACGTTTCTACATAGGGATTAAGCATTTAGAACGAAATCTAATGTCAGAAAATGGCACTTTACTCTTGACATTTTTCGGTTTTTTCAATTTTCTGGGAAATCCTATCATTAGATTTTTTTAAAAATACGATATTCTTGCTTAACTAACGTTTTTACATAGGGATTAAGCAT
>NW_027477399.1:0-76166 GCF_051020955.1 Megalopta genalis
GGTTCAGATACTTGCGATAAATTGATATTGCTTCAAATGCAGGCGAAACTAACGAGTTAGCATCAAATCCATGCGAAACACATGATTTAGCTTCGTATCAATGCGATCTTGACGGTTAAACTTCAAATCTATACGAAACAAATGATTTAGCTTCAGATACTTGCGATATAATTGATATAGCATCAAAAGCAGGCGAAACGACCGACTTAGCTTCAAATCCATGCGAAACACATGATTTAGCTGCAAATCAATGCGATGTAGAAGGTTTAGCTTCAAATCAAAACGAAAAACATGATTTAGCTTCAAATCAATGCGATGTAGAAGGTATAGATTCAAATCCAAGCGCAACACATGATTTAGCTTCAAATCAATGCGATGTAGAAGGTTTAGCATCAAATCCATGCGAAAAAAATGATTTAGCTTAAGATACTTGCGATATATGTGATACAGCTTCAAATGCAGGGGAAACAAACGAGTTAGCATCAATCTCCATGCAAAACACATGATTTAGCTTCAAATCAAAGCGTTGTAGAAGTTATATCTTCAAATCAAAACGAAAAACATGATTTAGCTTCAAATCAATGCGATGTAGAAGGTATAGATTCAAATCCAAGCGCAACACATGATTTAGCTTCAAATCAATGCGATGTAGAAGGTTTAGCATCAAATCCATGCGAAACAAATGATTTACCTACAAGCACTTGGAATATAAGTGATATAGCAGGAAATGCAGACGAATCAAACGGGGAAGCTTCAAAATCCATGCGATACATATCATTTAACTTCAAATCGATACGAAGTAGAAGGCTTAGCTTCAAATCCATGCGAAACAAATGATTTAGCATCAGATACTTGCGATATAACTGAAATAGCTTCAAATGCAGGGGAAACAAACGAGTAAGCATCAATTAGATGCGATACACATGATTTAGCTGCAAATCAATGCGATGTAGAAGGTTTAGCATCAAATCCATGCGAAAAAAATGATTTAGCTTAAGATACTTGCGATATATGTGATACAGCTTCAAATGCAGGGGAAACAAACGAGTTAGCATCAACTCCATGCAAAACACATGATTTAGCTTCAAATCAAAGCGTTGTAGATGTTATATCTTCAAATCAAAACGAAAAACATGATTTAGCTTCAAATCAATGCGATGTAGAAGGTATAGATTCAAATCCAAGCGCAACACACGATTTAGCTTCAAATCAATGCGATGTAGAAGGTTTAGCATCAAATCCATGCGAAACAAATGATTTACCTACAAACACTTGGAATATAAGTGATATAGCAGGAATTGCAGACGAATCAAACGGGGAAGCTCCAAAATCCGTGCGATATATATTATTTAACTTCAAATCGATACGAAGTAGAAGGCTGAGCTTCAAATCCATGCGAAACAAATGATTTAGGTTCAGATACTTGCGATACATTGATATTGCTTCAAATGCAGGCGAAAATAACAAGTTAGCTTCAAATCCAAACGAAACACATGATTTAGCTTCAAATCAATGCGATGTAGAAGGTTTAGCTTCAAATTCATGCGAAACAAATGATTTAGCATCAGATACTTGCGATATAACTGATATAGCTTCAAATGCAGACGAATCAAACGAGTTAGCTTCAAAATCCATGCGATACACATAATTTCGCTTTAAATCCATGCGAAGTAGAAGGCTTAGCTTCAAATCTATGCGAAACAAATGATTTGGCATCAGATACTTGCGATATATCTGAAATAGCTTCAAATGCAGGGGAAACAAACGAGTAAGCATCAATTAGATGCGATACACATGATTTAGCTGCAAATCAATGCGATGTAGAAGGTTTAGTTTCAAATCCAAACGAAACACATGATTTAGCTTCAAATCAATGCGATGTAGAAGGTATAGATTCAAATCCAAGAGCAACACATGATTTAGCTTCAAATCAATGCGATGTAGAAGGTTTAGCTTCAAATCCATGCGAAGCAAATGATTTAGCATCTGATACTTGCGATATAACTGATATAGCTTCAAATGCAGGGGAAACAAACGAGTTCGCATCAAATCCATGCGAAACGCATGATTTAGCTGCAAATCAATGGCGATGTAGAAGGTTTAGCTTTATAACCATGCGAAACAAATGATTTAGCATCAGATACTTGCGACATAACTGAAATAGTTTCAAATGCAGGGGAAACAATCGAGTTAGCATCAATTCCATGCAAAACACATGTTTTAGCTTCAAATCAAAGCGATGTAGAAGGTATATCTTCAAATCCAAACGAAACACATGATTTAGCTTCAAATCAATGCGATGTAGAAGTTATAGATTCAAATCCAAGCGCAACACATGATTTAGCTTCAAATCAATGCGATGTAGTAGGTTTAGCCTCAAATCCATGCGAAACAAATGATTTAGGTTCAGATACTTGCGATACATTGATATTGCTTCAAATACAGGCGAAACTAACGAGTTAGCATCAAATCCATGCGAAACACATGATTTAGCTTCGAATCAATGCGATGTTGACGGTTAAACTTCAAATCTATACGAAACAAATTATTTAGCTTCAGATACTTGCGATATAATTGATATAGCATCAAATCCATGCGAAACGCATGATTTAGCTGCAAATCAATGCGATGTAGAAGGTTTAGCTTTATAACCATGCGAAACAAATGATTTAGCATCAGATACTTGCGACATAACTGAAATAGTTTCAAATGCAGGGGAAACAATCGAGTTAGCATCAAATCCATGCGAAACACATGATTTAGCTTCGAATCAATGCGATATTGACGTTTAAACTTCAAATCTATACGAAACAAATGATTTAGCTTCAGATACTTGCTATATAATTGATATAGCATCAAATGCAGGGGAAACAAACGAGTTAGCATCAATTCCATGCAAAACACATGACTTAGCTTCAAATCAAAGCGATGTAGAAGGTATATCTTCAAATCCAAACGAAACACATGATTTAGCTTCAAGTCAATTCGATGTAGAAGTTATACATTCAAATCCAAGCGCAACACATGATTTAGCTTCAAATCAATGCGATGTAGAAGGTTTAGTTTCAAATCCATGCGAAACAAATGATTTACCTACAAACACTTGGGATATAAGTGATATAGCAGGAAATGCAGACGAATCAAACGGGGAAGCTTCAAAATCCATGCGATACATATCATTTAACTTCAAATCGATACGAAGTAGAAGGCTTAGCTTCAAATCCATGCGAAACAAATGATTTAGGTTCAGTTACTTGCGATACATTGATATTGCTTCAAATGCAGGCGAAACTAACGAGTTAGCTTCAAATCCATGCGAAACACGTGATTTAGCTTCGAATCAATGCGATGTAGAAGGTTAAACTTCAAATCTATACGAAACAAATGATTTAGCTTCAAACACTTGTGATATAAGTGATATAGCTTCAAATGCAGACGAATCAAACGAGTTAGCTTCAAATCCAAGCGAACCACATGATTTAGCTTCAAAGCAATGCGATGTATGAAGGTTTAGCTTCAAATCAAACGAAAAACATGATTTAGCTTCAAATCAATGCGATGTAGAAGGTATAGATTCAAATCCAAGCGCAACACATGATTTAGCTTCAAATCAATGCGATGAAGAAGGTTTAGCTTCAAATCCATGCGAAACAAATGATTTAGCATCAGATACTGGCGATATAACTGATATAGCTTCAAATGCAGAGGAAACAAACGAGTTAGCATTAAAACCATGCAAAACACATGATTTAGCTGCAAATCAATGCGATGTAGAAGGTTTAGCTTCAAATCCCAGCGAAACAAATGATTTACCTACAAACACTTGGAATATAAGTGATATAGCAGGAAATGCAGACGAATCAAACGGGGAAGCTCCAAAAATCCGTGCGATACATATTATTTAACTTCAAATCGATACGAAGTAGAAGGCTGAGGTTAAAATCCATGCGAAACAAATGATTTAGGTTCAGATACTTGCGATACATTGATATTGCTTCAAATGCAGCAAAACTAACGAGTTAGCTTCAAATCCATGCAAAATACATGATTTAGCTTCAAATCAATGCGATGTAGAAGGTTAAACTTCAAATCTATACGAAACAAATGATTTAGCATCAGATACTTGCGATATAACTGATATAGCTTCAAATGCAGACGAATCAAACGAGTTAGCTTCAAAATCCATGCGATACACATCATTTCGCTTTAAATCCATGCGAAGTAGAAGGGCTTAGCTTCAAATCCATGCGAAACAAATGATTTAGGTTCAGATACTTGCGATACATTGATATTGCTTCAAATGCAGCAAAACTAACGAGTTAGCTTCAAATCCATGCAAAATACATGATTTAGCTTCAAATCAATGCGATGTAGAAGGTTTAGCATCAAATCCATGCGAAAAAAATGATTTAGCTTAAGATACTTGCGATATATGTGATACTGCTTCAAATGCAGGGGAAACAAACGAGTTAGCATCAACTCCATGCAAACACATGATTTAGCTTCAAATCAAAGCGTTGTAGAAGTTATATCTTCAAATCAAAACGAAAAACATGATTTAGTTTCAAATCAATGCGATGTAGAAGGTATAGATTCAAATCCAAGCGCAACACATGATTTAGCTTCAAATCAATGCGATGTAGAAGGTTTAGCATCAAATCCATGCGAAACAAATGATTTACCTACAAACACTTGGAATATAAGTGATATAGCAGGAAATGCAGACGAATCAAACGGGGAAGCTCCAAAATCCGTGCGATACATTTTATTTAACTTCAAATCGATTCGAAGTAGAAGGCTGAGCTTCAAATCCATGCGAAACAAATGATTTAGGTTCAGATACTTGCGATACATTGATATTGCTTCAAATGCAGGCGAAACTAACAAGTTAGCTTCAAATCCATGCGAAACACATGATTTAGCTTCAAACACTTGGGATATAAGTGATATAGCTTCAAATGCAGACGAAACAAACGAGTTAGCTTCAAAGCCAAGCGAATCACATGATTTAGCTGTAAATCAATGCGATGTAGAAGGTTTAGCTTCAAATCCATGCGATACAAATGATTTAGCATCAGATACTTGCGATATAACTGATATAGCTTCAAATGCAGGGGAAACAAACGAGTTAGCATAAAATCCATGCAAAACACATGATTTAGCTTCAAATCAATGCGATGTAGAAGGTTTAGCTTCAAATCCATGCGAAACAAATGATTTAGCTTCAAACACTTGTGATATAAGTGATATAGCTGCAAATGCAGACGAATCAAACGGGATAGCTTCAAAATCCATGCGATACATATCATTTAGCTTCAAATCGATACGATGTAGAAGGTTTAGCTTCAAATCCATGCGAAACAAATGATTTAGCTTCAAACACTTACGATATAAGTGATATAGCATCAAATGCAGGCGAAACGAACGAGTTAGCTTCAAATCCATGCGAAACACATGATTTAGCTGTAAATCAATCCGATGTAGAAGGTTTAGCTTCAAATCCATGCGAAACAAATGATTTAGCATCAGATACTTGCGATATAACTGAAATAGCTTCAAATGCAGGGTAAACAAACGAGTTAGCATAAAATCCATGCAAAACACATGATTTAGCTTCAGATACTTGCGATATAACTGATATAGCTTCAAATGCAGGGGAAACAAAAGAGTTAGCATCAAATCCATGCAAAACACATGATTTAGCTTCAAATCAATGCGATGTAGAAGGATTAGCTTCAAATCCATGCGAAACAAATGATTTAGCATCACATACTTGCGATATAACTGATATAGCTTCAAATGCAGGGGAAACAAACGAGATAGCATCAAATCCATGCAAAACACATGATTTAGCTGCAAATCAATGCGATGTAAAAGGTTTAGCTTCAAATCCAAGCGAAACACATGATTTAGCATCAGATACTTGCGATATAACTAAAATAGCTTCAAATGCAGGGGAAACGAACGAGTTAGCATCAATTCCATGCAAAACACATGATTTAGCTTCAAATCAATGCGATGTAGAAGGTATAGATTCAAATCCAAGCGCAACACATGGTTTAGCTTCAAATCAATGCTATGTAGTAGGTTTAGCTTCAAATCCATGCGAAACAAATGATTTACCTTCAATCACTTTTGATATAAGTGATATAGCTGCAAATGCAGACGAATCAAACGGGATAGCTTCAAAATCCATGCGATACATATCATTTAGCTTCAAATCGATACGATGTAGAAGGTTTAGCTTCAAATCCATGCGAAACAAATGATTTAGCTTCAAACACTTACGATATAAGTGATATAGCATCAAATGCAGGCGAAACGAACGAGTTAGCTTCAAATCCATGCGAAACACATGATTTAGCTGTAAATCAATCCGATGTAGAAGGTTTAGCTTCAAATCCATGCGAAACAAATGATTTAGCATCAGATACTTGCGATATAACTGAAATAGCTTCAAATGTAGGGTAAACAAACGAGTTAGCATAAAATCCATGCAAAACACATGATTTAGCTTCAGATACTTGCGATATAACTGATATAGCTTCAAATGCAGGGGAAACGAACGAGTTAGCATCAATTCCATGCAAAACACATTATTTAGCTTCAAATCAATGCGATGTAGAAGGTATAGATTCAAATCCAAGCGCAACACATGATTTAGCTTAAAATCAATGCGATGAAGAAGGTTTAGCTTCAAATCCATGCGAGACAAATGATTTAGCATCAAATACTTGCGATATAACCGAAATAGCTTCAAATGCAGAGGAAACAAACGAGTTAGCATCAATTCCATGCAAAACACATGACTTAGCTTCAAATCAAAGCGATGTAGAAGGTATATCTTCAAATCCAAAGGAAACACATGATTTAGCTTCAAATCAATGCGATGTAGAAGGTATAGATTCAAATCCAAGCGCAACACATGGTTTAGCTTCAAATCAATGCGATGTAGAAGGTTTAGCTTCAAATCCATGCGAAACAAATGATTTACCTTCAAACACTTTTGATATAAGTGATATAGCTGCAAATGCAGACGAATCAAACGGGATAGCTTCAAAATCCATGCGATACATATCATTTAGCTTCAAATCGATACGATGTAGAAGGCTTAACTTCAAATCCATGCGAAACAAATGATTTAGGTTCAGATACTTGCGATACATTGATATTGCTTCAAATGCAGGCGAAGCTAACGAGTTAGCTTCAAATCCATGCGAAACACATGATTTAGCTGCAAATCAATGCGATGTAGAAGGTTTAGCTTCAAATCAAAACGAAAAACATGATTTAGCTTCAAATCAATGCGATGTAGAAGGTATAGATTCATATCCAAGCGCAACACATGATTTAGCTTCAAATCAATGCGATGTAGAAGGTTTAGCATCAAATCCATGCGAAAAAAATGATTTAGCTTAAGATACTTGCGATATATGTGATACAGCTTCAAATGCAGGGAAACAAACGAGTTAGCATCAACTCCATGCAAAACACATGATTTAGCTTCAAGTCAAAGCGTTGTAGAAGTTATATCTTCAAATCAAAACGAAAAACATGATTTAGCTTCAAATCAATGCGATGTAGAAGGTATAGATTCAAATCCAAGCGCAACACATGATTTAGCTTCAAATCAATGCGATGTAGAAGGTTTAGCATCAAATCCATGCGAGACAAATGATTTAGCATCAGATACTTGCGATATAACTGATATAGCTTCAAATGCAGGGGAAACAAACGAGTTAGCATAAAATCCATGCAAAACACATGATTTAGCTTCAAATCAATGCGATGTAGAAGGTTTAGCTTCAAATCCATGCGAAACAAATGATTTAGGTTCAGATACTTGCGATACATTGATATTGCTTCAAATGCAGGCGAAACTAACGAGTTAGCTTCAAATCCATGCGAAACACATGATTTAGCTGCAAATCAATGCGATTGTAGAAGGTTTAGCTTCAAATCAAAACGAAAAACATGATTTAGCTTCAAATCAATGCGATGTAGAAGGTATAGATTCAAATCCAAGCGCAACACATGATTTAGCTTCAAATCAATGCGATGTAGAAGGTTTAGCATCAAATCCATGCGAAAAAAATGATTTAGCTTAAGATACTTGCGATATATGTGATACAGCTTCAAATGCAGGGGAAACAAACGAGTTAGCATCAACTCCATGCAAAACACATGATTTAGCTTCAAATCAAAGCGTTGTAGAAGTTATATCTTCAAATCAAAACGAAAAACATGATTAGCTTCAAATCAATGCGATGTAGAAGGTATAGATTCAATCCAAGCGCAACACATGATTTAGCTTCAAATCAATGCGATGTAGAAGGTTTAGCATCAAATCCATGCGAGACAAATGATTTAGCATCAGATACTTGCGATATAACTGATATAGCTTCAAATGCAGGGGAAACAGACGAGTTAGCATAAAATCCATGCAAAACACATGATTTAGCTTCAAATCAATGCGATGTAGAAGGTTTAGCTTCAAATCCATGCGAAACAAATGATTTAGCTTCAAACACTTGTGATATAATTGATATAGCTGCAAATGCAGACGAATCAAACGGGATAGCTTCAAAATCCATGCGATACATATCATTTAGCTTCAAATCGATACGATGTAGAAGGTTTAGCTTCAAATCCATGCGAAACAAATGATTTAGCTTCAAACACTTACGATATAAGTGATATAGCATCAAATGCAGGCGAAACGAACGAGTTAGCTTCAAATCCATGCGAAACACATGATTTAGCTGTAAATCAATCCGATGTAGAAGGTTTAGCTTCAAATCCATACGAAACAAATGATTTAGCATCAGATACTTGCGATATAACTGAAATAGCTTCCAAATGCAGGATAAACAAACGAGTTAGCATAAAATCCATGCAAAACACATGATTTAGCTTCAAATCAATGCGATGTAGAAGGTTTAGCTTCAAATCCATGCGAAACAAATGATTTACCTTCAAACACTTTTGATATAAGTGATATAGCTGCAAATGCAGACGAATCAAACGGGATAGCTTCAAAATCCATGCGATACATATCATTTAGCTTCAAATCGATACGATGTAGAAGGCTTAACTTCAAATCCATGCGAACAAATGATTTAGGTTCAGATACTTGCGATACATTGATATTGCTTCAAATGCAGGCGAAACTAACGAGTTAGCTTCAAATCCATGCGAAACACATGATTTAGCTGCAAATCAATGCGATTGTAGAAGGTTTAGCTTCAAATCAAAGGGAAAAACATGATTTAGCTTCAAATCAATGCGATGTAGAAGGTTTAGCATCAAATCCATTGCGAAAAAAATGATTTAGCTTAAGCTATACTTGCGATATATGTGATACAGCTTCAAATGCAGGGGAAACGAACGAGTTAGCATCAATTCCATGCAAAACACATGATTTAGCTTCAAATCAATGCGATGTAGAAGGTATAGATTCAAATCCAAGCGCAACACATGATTTAGCTTCAAATCAATGCGATGAAGAAGGTGTTTAGCTTCAAATCCATGCGAGACAAATGATTTAGCATCAAATACTTGCGATATAACCCGAAATAGCTTCAAATGCAGAGGAAACAAACGAGTTAGCATCAATTCCATGCAAAACACATGACTTAGCTTCAAATCAAAGCGATGTAGAAGGTATATCTTCAAATCCAAAGGAAACACATGATTTAGCTTCAAATCAATGCGATGTAGAAGGTATAGATTCAAATCCAAGCGCAACACATGGTTTAGCTTCAAATCAATGCGATGTAGAAGGTTTAGCTTCAAATCCATGCGAAACAAATGATTTACCTTCAAACACTTTTGATATAAGTGATATAGCTGCAAATGCAGACGAATCAAACGGGATAGCTTCAAAATCCATGCGATACATATCATTTAGCTTCAAATCGATACGATGTAGAAGGCTTAACTTCAAATCCATGCGAAACAAATGATTTAGGTTCAGAAACTTGCGATACATTGATATTGCTTCAAATGCAGGCGAAACTAACGAGTTAGCTTCAAATCCATGCGAAACACATGATTTAGCTGCAAATCAATGCGATGTAGAAGGTTTAGCTTCAAATCAAAACGAAAAACATGATTTAGCTTCAAATCAATGCGATGTAGAAGGTATAGATTCAAATCCAAGCGCAACACATGATTTAGCTTCAAATCAATGCGATGTAGAAGGTTTAGCATCAAATCCATGCGAAAAAAATGATTTAGCTTAAGATACTTGCGATATATGTGATACAGCTTCAAATGCAGGGGAAACAAACGAGTTAGCATCAACTCCATGCAAAACACATGATTTAGCTTCAAATCAAAGCGTTGTAGAAGTTATATCTTCAAATCAAAACGAAAAACATGATTTAGCTTCAAATCAATGCGATGTAGAAGGTATAGATTCAAATCCAAGCGCAACACATGATTTAGCTTCAAATCAATGCGATGTAGAAGGTTTAGCATCAAATCCATGCGAGACAAATGATTTAGCATCAGATACTTGCGATATAACTGATATAGCTTCAAATGCAGGGGAAACAGACGAGTTAGCATAAAATCCATGCAAAACACATGATTTAGCTTCAAATCAATGCGATGTAGAAGGTTTAGCTTCAAATCCATGCGAAACAAATGATTTAGCTTCAAACACTTGTGATATAAGTGATATAGCTGCAAATGCAGACGAATCAAACGGGATAGCTTCAAAATCCATGCGATACATATCATTTAGCTTCAAATCGATACGATGTAGAAGGCTTAACTTCAAATCCATGCGAAACAAATGATTTAGGTTCAGATACTTGCGATACATTGATATTGCTTCAAAATGCAGGCGAAACTAACGAGTTAGCTTCAAATCCATGCGAAACACATGATTTAGCTGCAAATCATTGCGATGTAGAAGGTTTAGCTTCAAATCAAAACGAAAAACATGATTAGCTTCAAATTCAATGCGATGTAGAAGGTATAGATTCATATCCAAGCGCAACACATGATTTAGCTTCAAATCAATGCGATGTAGAAGGTTTAGCATCAAATCCATGCGAAAAAAATGATTTAGCTTAAGATACTTGCGATATATGTGATACAGCTTCAAATGCAGGGGAAACAAACGAGTTAGCATCAACTCCATGCAAAACACATGATTTAGCTTCAAGTCAAAGCGTTGTAGAAGTTATATCTTCAAATCAAAACGAAAAACATGATTTAGCTTCAAATCAATGCGATGTAGAAGGTATAGATTCAAATCCAAGCGCAACACATGATTTAGCTTCAAATCAATGCGATGTAGAAGGTTTAGCATCAAATCCATGCGAGACAAATGATTTAGCATCAGATACTTGCGATATAACTGATATAGCTTCAAATGCAGGGGAAACAAACGAGTTAGCATAAAATCCATGCAAAACACATGATTTAGCTTCAAATCAATGCGATGTAGAAGGTTTAGCTTCAAATCCATGCGAAACAAATGATTTAGGTTCAGATACTTGCGATACATTGATATTGCTTCAAATGCAGGCGAAACTAACGAGTTAGCTTCAAATCCATGCGAAACACATGATTTAGCTGCAAATCAATGCGATGTAGAAGGTTTAGCTTCAAAATCAAAACGAAAAACATGATTTAGCTTCAAATCAATGCGATGTAGAAGGTATAGATTCAAATCCAAGCGCAACACACGATTTAGCTTCAAATCAATGCGATGTAGAAGGTTTAGCATCAAATCCATGCGAAAAAAAATGATTTAGCTGAAGATACTTGCGATATATGTGATACAGCTTCAAATGCAGGGGAAACAAACGAGTTAGCATCAACTCCATGCAAAACACATGATTTAGCTTCAAATCAAAGCGTTGTAGAAGTTATATCTTCAAATCAAAACGAAAAACATGATTTAGCTTCAAATCAATGCGATGTAGAAGGTATAGATTCAAATCCAAGCGCAACACATGATTTAGCTTCAAATCAATGCGATGTAGAAGGTTTAGCATCAAATCCATGCGAGACAAATGATTTAGCATCAGATACTTGCGATATAACTGATATAGCTTCAAATGCAGGGGAAACAGACGAGTTAGCATAAAATCCATGCAAAACACATGATTTAGCTTCAAATCAATGCGATGTAGAAGGTTTAGCTTCAAATCCATGCGAAACAAATGATTTAGCTTCAAACACTTGTGATATAAGTGATATAGCTGCAAATGCAGACGAATCAAACGGGATAGCTTCAAAATCCATGCGATACATATCATTTAGCTTCAAATCGATACGATGTAGAAGGTTTAGCTTCAAATCCATGCGAAACAAATGATTTAGCTTCAAACACTTACGATATAAGTGATATAGCATCAAATGCAGGCGAAACGAACGAGTTAGCTTCAAATCCATGCGAAACACATGATTTAGCTGTAAATCAATCCGATGTAGAAGGTTTAGCTTCAAATCCATACGAAACAAATGATTCAGCATCAGATACTTGCGATATAACTGAAATAGCTTCAAATGCAGGATAAACAAACGAGTTAGCATAAAATCCATGCAAAACACATGATTTAGCTTCAAATCAATGCGATCTAGAATGTTGAGCTTCATATCCATGCGAAAGAAATGATTTAACTTTAGATACTTGCGATATAACTGATGTAGATTCAAATGCAGGGGAAACAAACGAGTTAGCATCAAATCCATGCAAAAACACATGATTTAGCTTCAAATCAATGCGATGTAGAAGGATTAGCCTTCAAATCCATGCGAAACAAATGACTTAGCATCAGATACTTGCGATATAACTGATATAGCTTTAAATGCAGGGGAAACAAACGAGTTAGCATCAAATCCATGCAAGACCACATGATTTAGCTGCAAATCAATGCGATGTAAAAGGTTTAGCTTCAAATCCAAGCGAAACACATGATTAGCATCAGATACTTGCGATATAACTAAAATAGCTTCAAATGCAGGGGAAACGAACGAGTTAGCATCAATTCCATGCAAAACACATGATTTAGCTTCAAATGAAAGCGATGTAGAATGTATATCTTCAAATCCGAACGAAACACATGATTTAGCTTCAAATCAATGCGATGTAGAAGGTATACATTCAAATCCAAGCGCAACACATGATTTAGCTTCAAATCAATGCGATGTAGAAGGTTTAACTTCAAATCCATGCGAAACAAATGATTTACCTACAAACACTTCGGATATAGGTGATATAGCAGGAAATGCAGACGGATCAAACGGGGAAGCATCAAAATCCATGCGATACATATCATTTAACTTCAAATCGATACGAAGTAGAAGGCTTAGCTTCAAATCTATACGAAACAAATGATTTAGCTTCAGATACTTGCGATATAAGTGATATAGCATCAAATGCAGGCAAAACGGCCGAGTTAGCTTCAAATCCATGCGAAACACCTGATTTAGCTGCAAATCAATGTGATGTAGAAGGTTTAGCTTCAAATCCATGCGAAACAAATGATTTAGCATCGGATACTTGCGATATAACTGATATAGCCTTCAAATGCAGACGAATCAAACGAGTTAGCTTCAAAATCCATACGATACACATCATTTAGCTTTAAATCCATGCGAAGTAGAAGCTTAGCTTTAAATCCATGCGAAACAAATGATTTAGGTTCAGATACTTGCGATACATTGATATTGCTTCGAATGCAGGCGAAACTAACGAGTTAGCTTCAAATCCATGCGAAACACATGATTTAGCTTCAAATCAATGCGATGTAGAAGGTTAAACTTCAAAACTATACGAAACAAATGATTTACCTTCAGAAACTTGCGATATAATTGATATAGCATCAAATGCAGGCGAAACGACCGACTTAGCTTCAAATCCATGCGAAACACATGATTTAGCTTCGAATCAATGCGATGTAGAAGGTTAAAACTTCAAATCTATACGAAACAAATGATTTAGCTTCAGATACTTGGGATATAAGTGATATAGCTTCAAATGCAGACGAATCAAACGAGTTAGCTTCAAATCCAAGCGAACCACATGATTTAGCTTCAAAGCAATGCGATGTATGAAGGTTTAGCTTCAAATCAAAACGATAAACATGATTTAGCTTCTAATCAATGCGATGAAGAAGGTTTAGCTTCAAATCCATGCGAGACAAATGATTTAGCATCAGATACTTAACGATGTAACCGAAATAGCTTCAAATGCAGGGGAAACAAACGAGTTAGCATCAATTCCATGCAAAACACATGACTTAGCTTCAAATCAAAGCGATGTAGAAGGTATATCTTCAAATCCAAACGAAACACATGATTTAGCTTCAAATCAATGCGATGTAGAAATTATACATTCAAATCCAAGCGCAACACATGATTTAGCTTCAAATCAATGCGATGTAGAAGGTTTAGATTCAAATCCATGCGAAACAAATGATTTACCTACAAACACTTGGGATATAAGTGATATAGCAGGAAATGCAGACGAATCAAACGGGGAAGCTTCAGCAAATCCATGCGATACATATCATTTAACTTCAAATCGATAGACGAAGTACAAAGGCTTAGCTTCAAATCCATGCGAAACAAATGATTTAGGTTCAGATACTTGCGATACCTTGATATTGCTTCAAATGCAGGCGAAACTAACGAGTTAGCTTCAAATCCATGCGAAACACATGATTTAGCTTCGAATCAATGCGATGTAGAAGGTTAAACTTCAAATCTATACGAAACAAATGATTTAGCTTCAAACACTTGGGATATAAGTGATATAGCTTCAAATGCAGACGAATCAAACGAGTTAGCTTCAAATCCAAGCGAACCACATGATTTAGCTTCAAAGCAATGCGATGTATGAAGGTTTAGCTTCAAATCCATGCGAAACAAATGATTTAGCAGCAGATACTGGCGATATAACTGACTATAGCTTCAAATGCAGGGGAAACAAACGAGTTAGCATTAAAATCATGCAAAACACATGATTTAGCTGCAAATCAATGCGATGTAGAAGGTTTAGCTTCAAATCCAGGCGAAACAAATGATTTAGCTTCAAACACTTGCGATATAACTGATATAGCATCAAATGCAGTCGAAACGAACGAGTTAGCTTCAAATCCATGCGAAACAAATGATTTAGGTTCAGATACATGCGATACATTGATATTGCTTCAAATGCAGGCGAAACTAACGAGTTAGCTTCAAATCCATGCGAAATACATGATTTAGCTTCAAATCAATGCGATGTAGAAGGTTAAACTTCAAATCTATACGAAACAAATGATTTAGCTTCAGATACTTGCGATACATTGATATTGCTTCGAATGCAGGCGAAACTAACGAGTTAGCTTCAAATCCATGCGAAATACATGATTTAGCTTCAAATCAATGCGATGTAGAAGGTTAAACTTCAAAACAATACGAAACAAATGATTTACCTTCAGAAACTTGCGATATAATTGATATAGCATCAAATGCAGGCGAAACGAACGACTAGCTTCAAATCCATGCGAAACACATGATTTAGCTTCGAATCAATGCGATGTAGAAGGTTAAACTTCAAATCTATACGAAACAATGATTTAGCTTCAGATACTTGCGATATAATTGATATAGCATCAAATGCAGGCGAAACGACCGACTTAGCTTCATATCCATGCGAAACACATGATTTAGCTGCAAGTCAATGCGATGTAGAAAGTTTTTGCTTCAAATCCAAGCGAACCACATGATTTAGCTTCAAAGCAATGCGATGTATGAAGGTTTAGCTTCAATCAAAACGAAAAGCATGATTTAGCTTCTAATCAATGCAATGAAGAAGGTTTAGCTTCAAATCCATGCGAGACAAATGATTTAGCATCAGATACTTGCGATATAACCGAAATAGCTTCAAATGCAGGGGAAACAAACGAGCTAGCATCAATTCCATGCAAAACACATGACTTAGCTTCAAATCAAAGCGATGTAGAAGGTATATCTTCAAATCCAAACGAAACACATGGTTTAGCTTCAAATCAATGCGATGTAGAAATTATACATTCAAATCCAAGCGCAACACATGATTTAGCTTCAAATCAATGCGATGTAGAAGGTTTAGATTCAAATCCATGCGAAACAAATGATTTACCTACAAACACTTGGGATATAAGTGATATAGCAGGAAATGCAGACGAATCAAACGGGGAAGCTTCAAAATCCATGCGATACATATCATTTAACTTCAAATCGATACGAAGTAAAAGGCTTAGCTTCAAATCCATGCGAAACAAATGATTTAGGTTCAAATACTTGCGATACCTTGATATTGCTTCAAATGCAGGCGCATCTAACGAGTTAGCTTCAAATCCATGCGAAACACATGATTTAGCTTCGAATCAATGCGATGTAGAAGGTTAAACTTCAAATCTATACGAAACAAATGATTTAGCTTCAAACACTTGGGATATAAGTGATATAGCTTCAAATGCAGATGAATCAAACGAGTTAGCTTCAAATCCAAGCGAACCACATGATTTAGCTTCAAAGCAATGCGATGTATGAAGGTTTAGCTTCAAATCCATGCGAAACAAATGATTTAGCAGCAGATACTGGCGATATAACTGATATAGCTTCAAATGCAGGGGAAACAAACGAGTTAGCATTAAAACCATGCAAAACACATGATTTAGCTGCAAATCAATGCGATGTAGAAGGTTTAGCTTCAAATCCAGGCGAAACAAATGATTTTAGCTTCAAACACTTGCGATATAACTGATATAGCATCAAATGCAGTCGAAACGAACGAGTTAGCTTCAAATCCATGCGAAACAAATGATTTAGGTTCAGATACATGCGATACATTGATATTGCTTCAAATGCAGGCGAAACTAACGAGTTAGCTTCAAATCCATGCGAAATACATGATTTAGCTTCAAATCAATGCGATGTAGAAGGTTAAACTTCAAATCTATACGAAACAAATGATTTAGCTTCAGATACTTGCGATACATTGATATTGCTTCGAATGCAGGCGAAACTAACGAGTTAGCTTCAAATCCATGCGAAATACATGATTTAGCTTCAAATCAATGCGATGTAGAAGGTTAAACTTCAAAACAATACGAAACAAATGATTTACCTTCAGAAACTTGCGATATAATTGATATAGCATCAAATGCAGGCGAAACGACCGACTTAGCTTCAAATCCATGCGAAACACATGATTTAGCTTCGAATCAATGCGATGTAGAAGGTTAAACTTCAAATCTATACGAAACAAATGATTTAGCTTCAGATACTTGCGATATAATTGATATAGCATCAAATGCAGGCGAAACGACCGACTTAGCTTCATATCCATGCGAAACACATGATTTAGCTGCAAGTCAATGCGATGTAGAAAGTTTTGCTTCAAATCCAAGCGAACCACATGATTTAGCTTCAAAGCAATGCGATGTATGAAGGTTTAGCTTCAAATCAAAACGAAAAGCATGATTTAGCTTCTAATCAATGCAATGAAGAAGGTTTAGCTTCAAATCCATGCGAGACAAATGATTTAGCATCAGATACTTGCGATATAACCGAAATAGCTTCAAATGCAGGGGAAACAAACGAGCTAGCATCAATTCCATGCAAAACACATGACTTAGCTTCAAATCAAGCGATGTAGAATGTATATCTTCAATCCAAACGAAACACATGATTTAGCTTCAAATCAATGCGATGTAGTAGTTATAGATTCAAATCCAAGCGCAACACATGATTTAGCTTCAAATCAATGCGATGTAGAAGGTTTAGCTTCAAATCCATGCGAAACAAATGATTTACCTACAAACACTTGGGATATAGTGATACAGCAGGAAATGCAGACGAATCAAACGGGAAGCTTCAAAATCCATGCGATAACACATCATTTAACTTCAAATCGATACGAAGTAGAAGGCTTAACTTCAAATCCATGCGAAACAAATGATTTAGGTTCAGATACTTGCGATACATTGATATTGCTTCAAATGCAGGCGAAACTAACGAGTTAGCTTCAAATCCATGCGAAACACATGATTTAGCTGCAAATCAATGCGATGTAGAAGGTTTAGCTTCAAATCAAAACGAAAAACATGATTTAGCTTCAAATCAATGCGATGTAGAAGGTATAGATTCATATCCAAGCGCAACACATGATTTAGCTTCAAATCAATGCGATGTAGAAGGTTTAGCATCAAATCCATGCGAAAAAAATGATTTAGCTTAAGATACTTGCGATATATGTGATACAGCTTCAAATGCAGGGGAAACAAACGAGTTAGCATCAACTCCATGCAAAACACATGATTTAGCTTCAAATCAAAGCGTTGTAGAAGTTATATCTTCAAATCAAAACGAAAAACATGATTTAGCTTCAAATCAATGCGATGTAGAAGGTATAGATTCAAATCCAAGCGCAACACATGATTTAGCTTCAAATCAATGCGATGTAGAAGGTTTAGCATCAAAATCCATCCGAGACAAATGATTTAGCATCAGATACTTGCGATATAACTGATATAGCTTCAAATGCAGGGGAAACAAACGAGTTAGCATAAAATCCATGCAAAACACATGATTTAGCTTCAAATCAATGCGATGTAGAAGGTTTAGCTTCAAATCCATGCGAAACAAATGATTTAGGTTCAGATACTTGCGATACATTGATATTGCTTCAAATGCAGGCGAAACTAACGAGTTAGCTTCAAATCCATGCGAAACACATGATTTAGCTGCAAATCAATGCGATGTAGAAGGTTTAGCTTCAAATCAAAACGAAAAAACATGATTTAGCTTCAAATCAATGCGATGTAGAAGGTATAGATTCAAATCCAAGCGCAACACATGATTTAGCTTCAAATCAATGCGATGTAGAGGTTTAGCATCAAATCCATGCGAAAAAAATGATTTAGCTTAAGATACTTGCGATATATGTGATACAGCTTCAAATGCAGGGGAAACAAACGAGTTAGCATCAACTCCATGCAAAACACATGATTTAGCTTCAAATCAATGCGATGTAGAAGGTATAGATTCAAATCCAAGCGCAACACATGATTTAGCTTCAAATCAATGCGATGTAGAAGGTTCAGCATCAAATCCATGCGGGACAAATGATTTAGCATCAGATACTTGCGATATAACTGATATAGCTTCAAATGCAGGGAAACAGACGAGTTAGCATAAAATCCATGCAAACACATGATTTAGCTTCAAATCAATGCGATGTAGAAGGTTTAGCTTCAAATCCATGCGAAACAAATGATTTAGCTTCAAACACTTGTGATATAAGTGATATAGCTGCAAATGCAGACGAATCAAACGGGATAGCTTCAAAATCCATGCGATACATATCATTTAGCTTCAAATCGATACGATGTAGAAGGTTTAGCTTCAAATCCATGCGAAACAAATGATTTAGGTTCAGATACTTGCGATACCTTGATATTGCTTCAAATGCAGGCGAAACTAACGAGTTAGCTTCAAATCCATGCGAAACACATGATTTAGCTTCGAATCAATGCGATGTAGAGGTTAAACTTCAAATCTATACGAAACAAATGATTTAGCTTCAAACACTTGGGATATAAGTGATATAGCTTCAAATGCAGACGAATCAAACGAGTTAGCTTCAAATCCAAGCGAACCACATGATTTAGCTTCAAAGCAATGCGATGTATGAAGGTTTAGCTTCAAATCCATGCGAAACAAATGATTTAGCAGCAGATACTAGCGATATAACTGATATAGCTTCAAATGCAGGGCAACAAACGAGTTAGCATTAAAACCATGCAAAACACATGATTTAGCTGCAAATCAATGCGATGTAGAAGGTTTAGCTTCAAATCCAGGCGAAACAAATGATTTAGCTTCAACACTTGCGATATAACTGATATAGCATCAAATGCAGTCGAAACGAACGAGTTAGCTTCAAATCCATGCGAAACAAATGATTTAGTTCAGACACATGCGATACATTGATATTGCTTCAAATGCAGGCGAAACTAACGAGTTAGCTTCAAATCCATGCGAAATACATGATTTAGCTTCAAATCAATGCGATGTAGAAGGTTAAACTTCAAATCTATACGAAACAAATGATTTAGCTTCAGATACTTGCGATATAAGTGATATAGCATCAAATGCAGGCGAAACGAACGAGTTAGCTTCAAATCCGTGCGAAACACATGATTTAGCGGCAAATCAATGCGATGTAGAAGGTTTAGCTTCAAATCCATGCGAAACAAATGATTTAGCTTCAAATACTTGTGATATAAGTGATATAGCTGCAAATGCAGACGAATCAAACGGGATAGCTTCAAAATCCATGCGATACATATCATTTAGCTTCAAATCGATACGATGTAGAAGGTTTAGCTTCAAATCCATACGAAACAAATGATTTAGCTTCAAACACTTACGATATAAGTGATATAGCATCAAATGCAGGGGAAACAAACGAGTTAGCATCAAATCCATGCAAAACACATGATTTAGCTTCAAATCAATGCGATGTAGAAGGTTTAGCTTCAAATCCATACGAAACAAATGATTTAGCATCAGATACTTGCGATATAACTGATATAGCTTTAAATGCAGGGGAAACAAACGAGTTAGCATCAAATCCATGCAAGACACATGATTTAGCTGCAAATCAATGCGATGTAAAAGGTTTAGCTTCAAATCCAAGCGAAACACATGATTTAGCATCAGATACTTGCGATATAACTAAAATAGCGTCAAATGCAGGGGAAACGAACGAGTTAGCATCAATTCCATGCAAAACATATGATTTAGCTTCAAATGAAAGCGATGTAGAATGTATATCTTCAAATCCGATAGAAACACATGATTTAGCTTCAAATCAATGCGATGTAGAAGGTATACATTCAAATCCAAGCGCAACACATGATTTAGCTTCAAATCAATGCGATGTAGAAGGTTTAACTTCAAATCCATGCGAAACAAATGATTTACCTACAAACACTTCGGATATAGGTGATATAGCAGGAAATGCAGACGGATCAAACGGGGAAGCATCAAAATCCATGCGATACATATCATTTAACTTCAAATCGATACGAAGTAGAAGGCTTAGCTTCAAATCTATACGAAACAAATGATTTAGCTTCAGATACTTGCGATATAAGTGATATAGCATCAAATGCAGGCAAAACGGCCGAGTTAGCTTCAAATCCATGCGAAACACCTGATTTAGCTGCAAATCAATGTGATGTAGAAGGTTTAGCTTCAAATCCATGCGAAACAAATGATTTAGCATCGGATACTTGCGATATAACTGATATAGCTTCAAATGCAGACGAATCAAACGAGTTAGCTTCAAAATCCATACGATACACATCATTTAGCTTTAAATCCATGCGAAGTAGAAGGCTTAGCTTTAAATCCATGCGAAACAAATGATTTAGGTTCAGATACTTGCGATACATTGATATTGCTTCGAATGCAGGCGAAACTAACGAGTTAGCTTCAAATCCATTCGAAACACATGATTTAGCTTCAAATCAATGCGATGTAGAAGGTTAAACTTCAAAACTATACGAAACAAATGATTTACCTTCAGAAACTTGCGATATAATTGATATAGCATCAAATGCAGGCGAAACGACCGACTTAGCTTCAAATCCATGCGAAACACATGATTTAGCTTCGAATCAATGCGATGTAGAAGGTTAAACTTCAAATCTATACGAAACAAATGATTTAGCTTCAGATACTTGGGATATAAGTGATATAGCTTCAAATGCAGACGAATCAAACGAGTTAGCTTCAAATCCAAGCGAACCACATGATTTAGCTTCTAATCAATGCGATGAAGAAGGTTTAGCTTCAAATCCATGCGAGACAAATGATTTAGCATCAGATACTTACGATGTAACCGAAATAGCTTCAAATGCAGGGGAAACAAACGAGTTAGCATCAATTCCATGCAAAACACATGACTTAGCTTCAAATCAAAGCGATGTAGAAGGTATATCTTCAAATCCAAACGAAACACATGATTTAGCTTCAAATCAATGCGATGTAGAAATTATACATTCAAATCCAAGCGCAACACATGATTTAGCTTCAAATCAATGCGATGTAGAAGGTTTAGATTCAAATCCATGCGAAACAAATGATTTACCTACAAACACTTGGGATATAAGTGATATAGCAGGAAATGCAGACGAATCAAACGGGGAAGCTTCAAAATCCATGCGATACATATCATTTAACTTCAAATCGATACGAAGTAAAAGGCTTAGCTTCAAATCCATGCGAAACAAATGATTTAGGTTCAGATACTTGCGATACCTTGATATTGCTTCAAATGCAGGCGAAACTAACGAGTTAGCTTCAAATCCATGCGAAACACATGATTTAGCTTCGAATCAATGCGATGTAGAAGGTTAAACTTCAAATCTATACGAAACAAATGATTTAGCTTCAAACACTTGGGATATAAGTGATATAGCTTCAAATGCAGACGAATCAAACGAGTTAGCTTCAAATCCAAGCGAACCACATGATTTAGCTTCAAAGCAATGCGATGTATGAAGGTTTAGCTTCAAATCCATGCGAAACAAATGATTTAGCAGCAGATACTGGCGATATAACTGATATAGCTTCAAATGCAGGGGAAACAAACGAGTTAGCATTAAAACCATGCAAAACACATGATTTAGCTGCAAATCAATGCGATGTAGAAGGTTTAGCTTCAAATCCAGGCGAAACAAATGATTTAGCTTCAAACACTTGCGATATAACTGATATAGCATCAAATGCAGTCGAAACGAACGAGTTAGCTTCAAATCCATGCGAAACAAATGATTTAGGTTCAGATACATGCGATACATTGATATTGCTTCAAATGCAGGCGAAACTAACGAGTTATTTTCAAATCCATGCGAAATACATGATTTAGCTTCAAATCAATGCGATGTAGAAGGTTAAACTTCAAATCTATACGAAACAAATGATTTAGCTTCAGATACTTGCGATATAAGTGATATAGCATCAAATGCAGGCGAAACGAACGAGTTAGCTTCAAATCCGTGCGAAACAGATGATTTAGCGGCAAATCAATGCGATGTAGAAGGTTTAGCTTCAAATCCATGCGAAACAAATGGTTTAGCATCAGATACTGGCGATATAACTGATATAGCTTCAAATGCAGGGGAAACAGACGAGTTAGCATCAAATCCATGCAAATCACATGATTTAGCTGCAAATCAATGCGATGTAGTAGGCTTAGTTTCAATTCCAAGCGAAGCAAATGTTTCAGCTTCAAATACTTGTGATATACATGATTTAGCTACAACTGCATGCGAAATAAACGAGTTAGCTTCAAATCAATGCCAAGTAGACGGCTTAGCTACAAATCCATGCGAAGCAAATGGTTTAGCTTCAAATACTTGTGATATACATCATTTAGCTGCAACTTCATGCGAAACAAACGTGTTATCTTCAAATCCATGCGAAACACATGATTTAGCTTAATATTCAAGCGAAACAGATAGTTTAGATTCAGACTCTTGTGATGAGCATGATTTAGCTTCATCTGCATGCGAAACAAACGAGTTAGCTTCAAATCCAAGGGAAACACATGATTTAGTTTCAAATCAATGCGAAGTAGAAGGCTTAACTTCAAATCCATGCGAAACAAATGATTTAGGTTCAGATACTTGCGAAATAAGTGATACAGCTGCAAATGCAGGTGAAACAAACGAGTTAGCTCCAAGTCCATGCGAAACGCATGACTTGGCTCTAAATCAATGCGATGTAGAAGGTTTACCTTCAAATCCATGCGAAACAAATGATTTAACATCAGATACTTGCGATATAACTGAAATAGCTTCAAATGCAGGGGAATTAAACGAGTTAGCATCAAATCCATGCAAAGCACAGGATTTAGTTTCAAATCAAAGCGATGTAGAAGGTATAGCTTCAAATCCAAGCGAAACACATGATTTAGCTTCAAATCAATGCGATGTAGAAGGTTTAGCTTCAAATCCATGCGAAACAAATGATTTAGCTTCAAACACTTGGGATATATGTGATATAGCTGCAATTGCAGACGAATCAAACGGGGTAGGTTCAAAATCCATGCGATACATATCATTTAGCTTCCAATCGATCCGAAGTAGAAGGCTTAACTTCAAATCCATGCGAAACAAATGATTTAGGTTCAGATACTTGCGATATATTGATATAGCTTCAAATGCGGGCGAATCAAACGAGTTAGCTTCAAATCCAAGCGAAATACTTGATTTAGCTTCAATTCAATGTGATGTAGATGCTTTAGCTTCAAATCCATGCGACACAAATGATTTAGCTTCAAATACTTGCGATATAAATGATACAGTTTCAAATGCAGGCGAAACTATCGAGTTACCTTCAAATCCATGCGAAACACATGATTTATCTTCAAATCAATGCGTTGTAGAAGGGTTAGCTTCAAATCCAACCGAAACAAATGATTTAGGTTTAGATACTTGCGATATAAGTGATATAGCATCAAATGCAGGCGAAACGAACGAGTTAGATTCAAATCCATGCGAAACAAATGATTTAGCTTCAAACACTTGCAATAAAAGTGATATAGCATCAAATGCAGGCGAAACGGACGAGTTAGCTTCAAAATCCATGCGATACACATCATTTAGCTTTAAATCCATGCGAAATAGAAGGCTTAGCTTCAAATCCATGCGAAACAAATGATGTAGGTACAGATACTTGCGATATAAGTGATATAGCTTCAAATACAGGAGAAACAAACGAGTTAGCATCAAAGCCATACAAAAAATATGATTTAGTTTCAAATCAATGCGACGTAGACGGTTTAGCTTCAAATCCAAGCGGAAAACATGATTTAGCTTCAAATCGTTACGATGTAGAAGATTCAGCTTCAAATCCATGCGAAACAAATGATTTAGCATCAGATACTTGCGATATAACTGAAATAGCTTCAAATGCAGGGTAAACAAACGAGTTAGCATAAAATCCATGCAAAACACATGATTTAGCTTCAGATACTTGCGATATAACTGATATAGCTTCAAATGCAGGGGAAACAAACGAGTTAGCATCAAATCCATGCAAAACACATGATTTAGCTTCAAATCAATGCGATGTAGAAGGATTAGCTTCAAATCCATGCGAAACAAATGATTTAGCATCAGATACTTGCGATATAACTGATATAGCTTCAAATGCAGGGGAAACAAACGAGATAGCATCAAATCCATGCAAAACACATGATTTAGCTGCAAATCAATGCGATGTAAAAGGTTTAGCTTCAAATCCAAGCGAAACACATGATTTAGCATCAGATACTTGCGATATAACTAAAATAGCTTCAAATGCAGGGGAAACGAACGAGTTAGCATCAATTCCAAGCAAAACACATGATTTAGCTTCAAATCAATGCAATGTAGAAGTTATAGATTCAAATCCAAGCGCAACACACGATTTAGCTTCAAATCAATGCGATGTAGAAGGTTTAGCTTCAAATCCATGCGAAACAAATGATTTACCTACAAACACTTGGGATATAAATGATATAGCAGGAAATGCAGACGAATCAAACGGGGAAGCTTCTAAATCCATGCGATACACATCATTTAACTTCAAATCGATACGAAGTAGAAGGCTTAACTTCAAATCCATGCGAAACAAATGATTTAGGTTCAGATACTTGCGATACATTGATATTGCTTCAAATGCAGGCGAAACTAACGAGTTAGCTTCAAATCCATGCGAAACACATGATTTAGCTTCGAATCAATGCGATGTTGACGGTTAAACTTCAAATCTATACGAAACAAATGATTTAGCTTCAGATACTTGCGATATAATTGATATAGCATCAAATGCAGGCGAAACGACCGACTTAGCTTCAAATCCATGCGAAACACATGATTTAGCTGCAAATCAATGCGATGTAGAAGGTTTAGCTTCAAATCAAAACGAAAAACATGATTTAGCTTCAAATCAATGCGATGTAGAAGGTATAGATTCAACTCCAAGCGCAACACATGATTTAGCTTCAAATCAATGCGATGTAGAAGGTTTAGCATCAAATCCATGCGAAAAAAATGATTTAGCTTAAGATACTTGCGATATATGTGATACAGCTTCAAATGCAGGGGAAACAAACGAGTTAGCATCAACTCCATGCAAAACACATGATTTAGCTTCAAATCAATGCGATGTAGAAGGATTAGCTTCAAATCCATGCGAAACAAATGATTTAGCATCAGATACTTGCGATATAACTAAAATAGCTTCAAATGCAGGGGAAACGAACGAGTTAGCATCAATTCCAAGCAAAACACATGATTTAGCTTCAAATCAATGCAATGTAGAAGTTATAGATTCAAATCCAAGCGCAACACACGATTTAGCTTCAAATCAATGCGATGTAGAAGGTTTAGCTTCAAATCCATGCGAAACAAATGATTTACCTACAAACACTTGGGATATAAATGATATAGCAGGAAATGCAGACGAATCAAACGGGGAAGCTTCTAAATCCATGCGATACACATCATTTAACTTCAAATCGATACGAAGTAGAAGGCTTAACTTCAAATCCATGCGAAACAAATGATTTAGGTTCAGATACTTGCGATACATTGATATTGCTTCAAATGCAGGCGAAACTAACGAGTTAGCTTCAAATCCATGCGAAACACATGATTTAGCTTCGAATCAATGCGATGTTGACGGTTAAACTTCAAATCTATACGAAACAAATGATTTAGCTTCAGATACTTGCGATATAATTGATATAGCATCAAATGCAGGCGAAACGACCGACTTAGCTTCAAATCCATGCGAAACACATGATTTAGCTGCAAATCAATGCGATGTAGAAGGTTTAGCTTCAAATCAAAACGAAAAACATGATTTAGCTTCAAATCAATGCGATGTAGAAGGTATAGATTCAACTCCAAGCGCAACACATGATTTAGCTTCAAATCAATGCGATGTAGAAGGTTTAGCATCAAATCCATGCGAAAAAAATGATTTAGCTTAAGATACTTGCGATATATGTGATACAGCTTCAAATGCAGGGGAAACAAACGAGTTAGCATCAACTCCATGCAAAACACATGATTTAGCTTCAAATCAATGCGATGTAGAAGGATTAGCTTCAAATCCATGCGAAACAAATGATTTAGCATCAGATACTTGCGATATAACTGATATAGCTTCAAATGCAGGGGAAACAAACGAGTTAGCATCAAATCCATGCAAAACACATGATTTAGCTGCAAATCAATGCGATGTAAAAGGTTTAGCTTCAAATCCAAGCGAAACACATGATTTAGCATCAGATACTTGCGATATAACTAAAATAGCTTCAAGTGCAGGGGAAACGAACGAGTTAGCATCAATTCCATGCAAAACACATGATTTAGCTTCAAATCAATGCGATGTAGAAGGATTAGCTTCAAATCCATGCGAAACAAATGATTTAGCATGAGATACTTGCGATATAACTGATATAGCTTCAAATGCAGGGGAAACAAACGAGATAGCATCAAATCCATGCAAAACACATGATTTAGCTGCAAATCAATGCGATGTAAAAGGTTTAGCTTCAAATCCAAGCGAAACACATGATTTAGCATCAGATACTTGCGATATAACTAAAATAGCTTCAAATGCAGGGGAAACGAACGAGTTAGCATCAATTCCATGCAAAACTCATGATTTAGCTTCAAATCAATGCGATGTAGAAGGTATAGATTCAAATCCAAGCGAAACACATGATTTAGCTTCAAATCAATGCGATGAAGAAGGTTTAGCTTCAAATCCATGCGAGACAAATGATTTAGCATCAGATACTTGCGGTATAACCGAAATAGCTTCAAATGCAGAGGAAACAAACGAGTTAGCATCAATTCCATGCAAAACACATGACTTAGCTTCAAATCAAAGCGATGTAGAAGGTATATCTTCAAATCCAAAGGAAACACATCATTTAGCTTCAAATCAATGCGAACGAGAAGTTATAGATTCAAATCCAAGCGCAACACACGATTTAGCTTCAAATCAATGCGATGTAGAAGGTTTAGCTTCAAATCCATGCGAAACAAATGATTTACCTACAAACACTTGGGATATAAATGATATAGCAGGAAATGCAGACGAATCAAACGGGGAAGCGTCAAAATCTATGCGATACACATCATTTAACTTCAAATCGATACGAAGTAGAAGGCTTAACTTCAAATCCATGCGAAACAAATGATTTAGGTTCAGATAATTGCGATACATTGATATTGCTTCAAATGCAGGCGAAACTAACGAGTTAGCTTCAAATCCATGCGATACACATCATTTAGCTTTAAATCCATGCGAAGTAGAAGGTTTAGTTTCAAATCCATGAGAAACAAATGATTTAGCATCAAACACTTGGGATATAAGTAATATAGCTTCAAATGCAGAGGAATCAAACAAGATAGCTTCAAAATCCATGCGATACACATAATTTATCTTTAAATCCATGCGAAATAGAAGACTTAGCTTCAAATCCATGCGAAACAAATGATTTAGGTTCAGATACTTGCGATGTAACTGATATAGCTTCAAATGCAGGCGAAACTAACGAGTTACCTTCAAATCCATGCGACACAAATGATTTAGCTTCAAATACTTGCGATATAAGTGATATAGCATCAAATGCAGGAGAAACGAACGAGTTAGCATGAAATCCATGCAAAACACATGATTTATCTTCAAATCAATGCGATGTAGAAGGTTTAGCTTCAAATCAAAACGAAAAACATGATTTAACTTCAAATCAATGCGATGTAGAAGGTATAGATTCAAATCCAAGCGCAACACATGATTTAGCTTCAAATCAATGCGATGTACAAGGTATAGCATCAAATCCATGCGAAAAAAATGATTTAGCTTAAGATACTTGCGATATATGTGATACAGCTTCAAATGCAGGGGAAAGAAACGAGTTAGCATGAACTCCATGCAAAACACATGATTTAGCTTCAAATCAATGCGATGTAGAAGGATTAGCTTCAAATCCACGCGAAACAAATGATTTAGCATCAGATACTTGCGATATAACTGATATAGCTTCAAATGCAGGGGAAACAAACGAGTTAGCATCAAATCCATGCAAAACACATGATTTAGCTGCAAATCAATGCGATGTAAAAGGTTTAGCTTCAAATCCAAGCGAAACACATGATTTAGCATCAGATACTTGCGATATAACTAAAATAGCTTCAAGTGCAGGGGAAACGAACGAGTTAGCATCAATTCCATGCAAAACACATGATTTAGCTTCAAATCAATGCGATGTAGAAGGTATATCTTCAAATCCAAAGGAAACACATGATTTAGCTTCAAATCAATGCGATGTAGAAGTTATAGATTCAAATCCAAGCGCAACACATGATTTAGCTTCAAATCAATGCGATGTAGAAGGTTTAGCTTCAAATCCATGCGAAACAAATGATTTACCTACAAACACTTGGGATATAAGTGATATAGCAGGAAATGCAGACGAATCAAACGGGGAAGCTTCAAAATCCATGCGATACACATCATTTACCTTCAAATCGATACGAAGTAGAAGGCTTAACTTCAAATCCATGCGAAACAAATGATTTAGGTTCAGATACTTGCGATACATTGATATTGCTTCAAATGAAGGCGAAACTAACGAGTTAGCTTCAAATCCATGCGAAACACATGATTTAGCTACAAATCAATGCGATGTAGAAGGTTTAGCTTCAAATCAAAACGAAAAACATGATTTAGCTTCAAATCAATGCGATGTAGAAGGTATAGATTCAAATCCAAGCGCAACACATGATTTAGCTTCAAATCAATGCGATGTAGAAGGTTTAGCATCAAATCCATGCGAAAAAAATGATTTAGCTTAAGATACTTGCGATATATGTGATACAGCTTCAAATGCAGGGGAAACAAACGAGTTAGCATCAACCCCATGCAAAACACATGATTTAGCTTCAAATCAAAGCGTTGTAGAAGTTATATCTTCAAATCAAAACGAAAAACATGATTTAGCTTCAAATCAATGCGATGTAGAAGGTATAGATTCAAATCCAAGCGCAACACATGATTTAGCTTCAAATCAATGCGATGTAGAAGGTTTAGCATCAAATCCATGCGAGACAAATGATTTAACATCAGATACTTGCGATATAACTGATATAGCTTCAAATGCTGGGGAAACAAACGAGTTAGCATAAAATCCATGCAAAACACATGATTTAGCTTCGAATCAATGCGATGTAGAAGGTTTAGCTTCAAATCCATGCGAAACAAATGATTTAGGTTCAGATACTTGCGATACATTGATATTGCTTCAAATGCAGGCGAAACTAACGAGTTAGCTTCAAATCCATGCAAAACACATGATTTAGCTGCAAATCAATGCGATGTAGAAGGTTTAGCTTCAAATCAAAACGAAAAACATGATTTAGCTTCAAATCAATGCGATGTAAAAGGTATAGATTCAAATCCAAGCACAACACATGATTTAGCTTCAAATCAATGCGATGTAGAAGGTTTAGCATCAAATCCATGCGAAAAAAATGATTTAGCTTAAGATACTTGCGATATATGTAATACAGCTTCAAATGCAGGGGAAACAAACGAGTTAGCATCAACTCCATGCAAAACACATGATTTAGCTTCAAATCAAAGCGTTGTAGAAGTTATATCTTCAAATCAAAACGAAAAACATGATTTAGCTTCAAATCAATGCGATGTAGAAGGTATAGATTCAAATCCAAGCGCAACACATGATTTAGCTTCAAATCAATGCGATGTAGAAGGTTTAGCATCAAATCCATGCGAGACAAATGATTTAGCATCAGATACTTGCGATATAACTGATATAGCTTCAAATGCAGGGGAAACAAACGAGTTAGCATAAAATCCATGCAAAACACATGATTTAGCTTCAAATCAATGCGATGTAGAAGGTTTAGCTTCAAATCCATGCGAAACAAATGATTTAGCTTCAAACACTTGTGATATAAGTGATATAGCTGCAAATGCAGACGAATCAAACGGGATAGCTTCAAAATCCATGCGATACATATCATTTAGCTTCAAATCGATACGATGTAGAAGGTTTAGCTTCAAATCCATGCGAAACAAATGATTTAGCTTCAAACACTTACGATATAAGTGATATAGCATCAAATGCAGGCGAAACGAACGAGTTAGCTTCAAATCCATGCGAAACACATGATTTAGCTGTAAATCAATCCGATGTAGAAGGTTTAGCTTCAAATCCATACGAAACAAATGATTTAGCATCAGATACTTGCGATATAACTGAAATAGCTTCAAATGCAGGATAAACAAACGAGTTAGCATAAAATCCATGCAAAACACATGATTTAGCTTCAAATCAATGCGATCTAGAATGTTGAGCTTCATATCCATGCGAAAGAAATGATTTAACTTTAGATACTTGCGATATAACTGATGTAGCTTCAAATGCAGGGGAAACAAACGAGTTAGCATCAAATCCATGCAAAACACATGATTTAGCTTCAAATCAATGCGATGTAGAAGGATTAGCTTCAAATCCATGCGAAACAAATGACTTAGCATCAGATACTTGCGATATAACTGATATAGCTTTAAATGCAGGGGAAACAAACGAGTTAGCATCAAATCCATGCAAGACACATGATTTAGCTGCAAATCAATGCGATGTAAAAGGTTTAGCTTCAAATCCAAGCGAAACACATGATTTAGCATCAGATACTTGCGATATAACTAAAATAGCTTCAAATGCAGGGGAAACGAACGAGTTAGCATCAATTCCATGCAAAACACATGATTTAGCTTCAAATGAAAGCGATGTAGAATGTATATCTTCAAATCCGAACGAAACACATGATTTAGCTTCAAATCAATGCGATGTAGAAGGTATACATTCAAATCCAAGCGCAACACATGATTTAGCTTCAAATCAATGCGATGTAGAAGGTTTAACTTCAAATCCATGCGAAACAAATGATTTACCTACAAACACTTCGGATATAGGTGATATAGCAGGAAATGCAGACGGATCAAACGGGCAAGCATCAAAATCCATGCGATACATATCATTTAACTTCAAATCGATACGAAGTAGAAGGCTTAGCTTCAAATCTATACGAAACACATGATTTAGCTTCAGATACTTGCGATATAAGTGATATAGCATCAAATGCAGGCAAAACGGCCGAGTTAGCTTCAAATCCATGCGAAACACCTGATTTAGCTGCAAATCAATGTGATGTAGAAGGTTTAGCTTCAAATCCATGCGAAACAAATGATTTAGCATCGGATACTTGCGATATAACTGATATAGCTTCAAATGCAGACGAATCAAACGAGTTAGCTTCAAAATCCATACGATACACATCATTTAGCTTTAAATCCATGCGAAGTAGAAGGCTTAGCTTTAAATCCATGCGAAACAAATGATTTAGGTTCAGATACTTGCGATACATTGATATTGCTTCGAATGCAGGCGAAACTAACGAGTTAGCTTCAAATCCATGCGAAACACATGATTTAGCTTCAAATCAATGCGATGTAGAAGGTTAAACTTCAAAACTATACGAAACAAATGATTTACCTTCAGAAACTTGCGATATAATTGATATAGCATCAAATGCAGGCGAAACGACCGACTTAGCTTCAAATCCATGCGAAACACATGATTTAGCTTCGAATCAATGCGATGTAGAAGGTTAAACTTCAAATCTATACGAAACAAATGATTTAGCTTCAGATACTTGGGATATAAGTGATATAGCTTCAAATGCAGACGAATCAAACGAGTTAGCTTCAAATCCAAGCGAACCACATGATTTAGCTTCAAAGCAATGCGACGTATGAAGGTTTAGCTTCAAATCAAAACGATAAACATGATTTAGCTTCTAATCAATGCGATGAAGAAGGTTTAGCTTCAAATCCATGCGAGACAAATGATTTAGCATCAGATACTTACGATATAACCGAAATAGCTTCAAATGCAGGGGAAACAAACGAGTTAGCATCAATTCCATGCAAAACACATGACTTAGCTTCAAATCAAAGCGATGTAGAAGGTATATCTTCAAATCCAAACGAAACACATGATTTAGCTTCAAATCAATGCGATGTAGAAATTATACATTCAAATCCAAGCGCAACACATGATTTAGCTTCAAATCAATGCGATGTAGAAGGTTTAGATTCAAATCCATGCGAAACAAATGATTTACCTACAAACACTTGGGATATAAGTGATATAGCAGGAAATGCAGACGAATCAAACGGGGAAGCTTCAAAATCCATGCGATACATATCATTTAACTTCAAATCGATACGAAATAGAAGACTTAGCTTCAAATCCATGCGAAACAAATGATTTAGGTTCAGATACTTGCGATACATTGATATTGCTTCAAATGAAGGCGAAACTAACGAGTTAGCTTCAAATCCATGCGAAACACATGATTTAGCTACAAATCAATGCGATGTAGAAGGTTTAGCTTCAAATCAAAACGAAAAACATGATTTAGCTTCAAATCAATGCGATGTAGAAGGTATAGATTCAAATCCAAGCGCAACACATGATTTAGCTTCAAATCAATGCGATGTAGAAGGTTTAGCATCAAATCCATGCGAAAAAAATGATTTAGCTTAAGATACTTGCGATATATGTGATACAGCTTCAAATGCAGGGGAAACAAACGAGTTAGCATCAACCCCATGCAAAACACATGATTTAGCTTCAAATCAAAGCGTTGTAGAAGTTATATCTTCAAATCAAAACGAAAAACATGATTTAGCTTCAAATCAATGCGATGTAGAAGGTATAGATTCAAATCCAAGCGCAACACATGATTTAGCTTCAAATCAATGCGATGTAGAAGGTTTAGCATCAAATCCATGCGAGACAAATGATTTAACATCAGATACTTGCGATATAACTGATATAGCTTCAAATGCAGGGGAAACAAACGAGTTAGCATAAAATCCATGCAAAACACATGATTTAGCTTCGAATCAATGCGATGTAGAAGGTTTAGCTTCAAATCCATGCGAAACAAATGATTTAGGTTCAGATACTTGCGATACATTGATATTGCTTCAAATGCAGGCGAAACTAACGAGTTAGCTTCAAATCCATGCAAAACACATGATTTAGCTGCAAATCAATGCGATGTAGAAGGTTTAGCTTCAAATCAAAACGAAAAACATGATTTAGCTTCAAATCAATGCGATGTAGAAGGTATAGATTCAAATCCAAGCACAACACATGATTTAGCTTCAAATCAATGCGATGTAGAAGGTTTAGCATCAAATCCATGCGAAAAAAATGATTTAGCTTAAGATACTTGCGATATATGTAATACAGCTTCAAATGCAGGGGAAACAAACGAGTTAGCATCAACTCCATGCAAAACACATGATTTAGCTTCAAATCAAAGCGTTGTAGAAGTTATATCTTCAAATCAAAACGAAAAACATGATTTAGCTTCAAATCAATGCGATGTAGAAGGTATAGATTCAAATCCAAGCGCAACACATGATTTAGCTTCAAATCAATGCGATGTAGAAGGTTTAGCATCAAATCCATGCGAGACAAATGATTTAGCATCAGATACTTGCGATATAACTGATATAGCTTCAAATGCAGGGGAAACAAACGAGTTAGCATAAAATCCATGCAAAACACATGATTTAAATTCAAATCAATGCGATGTAGAAGGTTTAGCTTCAAATCCATGCGAAACAAATGATTTAGCTTCAAACACTTGTGATATAAGTGATATAGCTGCAAATGCAGACGAATCAAACGGGATAGCTTCAAATCCAAGCGAACCACATGATTTAGCTTCAAAGCAATGCGATGTATGAAGGTTTAGCTTCAAATCCATGCGAAACAAATGATTTAGCAGCAGATACTGGCGATATAACTGATATAGCTTCAAATGCAGGGGAAACAAACGAGTTAGCATTAAAGCCATGCAAAACACATGATTTAGCTGCAAATCAATGCGATGTAGAAGGTTTAGCTTTAAATCCAGGCGAAACAAATGATTTAGCTTCAAACACTTGCGATATAACTGATATAGCATCAAATGCAGTCGAAACGAACGAGTTAGCTTCAAATCCATGCGAAACAAATGATTTAGGTTCAGATACATGCGATACATTGATATTGCTTCAAATGCAGGCGAAACTAACGAGTTAGCTTCAAATCCATGCGAAATACATGATTTAGCTTCAAATCAATGCGATGTAGAAGGTTAAACTTCAAATCTATACGAAACAAATGATTTAGCTTCAGATACTTGCGATATAAGTGATATAGCATCAAATGTAGGCGAAACGAACGAGTTAGCTTCAAATCCATGCGAAACACATGATTTAGCGGCAAACCAATGCGATGTAGAAGGTTTAGCTTCAAATCCATGCGAAACAAATGATTTAGCATCAGATACTGGCGATATAACTGATATAGCTTCAAATGCAGGGGAAACAGACGAGTTAGCATCAAATCCATGCAAAACACATGATTTAGCTTCAAATCAATGCGATGTTGACGGTTAAACTTCAAATCTATACGAAACAAATGATTTAGCTTCAGATACTTGCGATATAATTGATATAGCATCAAATGCAGGCGAAACGACCGACTTAGCTTCAAATCCATGCGAAACACATGATTTAGCTGCAAATCAATGCGATGTAGAAGGTTTAGCTTCAAATCAAAACGAAAAACATGATTTAGCTTCAAATCAATGCGATGTAGAAGGTATAGATTCAAATCCAAGCGCAACACATGATTTAGCTTCAAATCAATGCGATGTAGAAGGTTTAGCATCAAATCCATGCGAAAAAAATGATTTAGCTTAAGATACTTGCGATATATGTGATACAGCTTCAAATGCAGGGGAAACAAACGAGTTAGCATCAACTCCATGCAAAACACATGATTTAGCTTCAAATCAATGCGATGTAGAAGGTTTAGATTCAAATCCATGCGAAACAAATGATTTAGCATCAGTTACTTGCGATATAACTGATATAGCTTCAAATGCAGGGGAAACAAACGAGTTAGCATCAAATCCATGCAAAACACATGATTTAGCTTCAAATCAATGCGATGTAGAAGGTTTATCTTCAAATCCAAGCGAAACACATGATTTAGCTTCAAATCAATGCGATGTAGAAGGATTAGCTTCAAATCAATGCGATGTAGAAGTTTTAGCTTCAAATCAATGCGACACAAATGATTTTTCTCCAAATACTCGCGATACATGTGATATAGCTTCAAACACAGGCGAAACAAGTTAAATTCAATTCCATGCGATACACATGATTAGCTTCAAACAATTGGGATATAAGTGATATAACGTCAAATGCAGACGAATCAAACGAGTTAGCTTCAAAATCCATGCGGTACACATGATTTAGCTTCAAATCAATGCGAAGTAGGAGGCTTAGCTTCAAATCCATGCGAAACAAATGATTTAGGTTCAGATACTTGCAATATAAGTGATATAGCTTCAAATGCAGGAGAAACAAAAGAGTCAGCTCCATATCCATGCGAAACATGTGATTTAGCTTCAAATTAATGGCATGTAGAAGGTTTAGCTTCAGATCCATGCGAAACAAAAGATTGAGCTACGAACACATGGGATATAGGTGATATAGATTCAACTGCATGCGAAACAAAGGAGTTAGCTTTAAATTCATGCGAAACACAGAATTTAGATGCAAATCAATGCGATGTAGAAGGTTTAGCTGCACATCCACGCGAAAAATATGATTTAGCATCAGATACTTGCGATATAAGTGATACAGCTTCAAATGCAGGGGACACAAACGAGTTATCTTCAAATACATGCAAAACTCATGATTAAGCTTCAAATCAATGCTATGTGGAAGATTTAGTTTCAAATCCATGCGACACAAATGATTTAGCTTCAAATCAATGCGAAGTAGAAGGCATCGCTTCAAATCCATGCGAAACAAATGATTTAGGTTCAGATACTTGCGAAATAAGTGATACAGCTGCAAATGCAGGTGAAACAAACGAGTTAGCTCCAAGTCCATGCGAAACGCATGACTTGGCTCTAAATCAATGCGATGTAGAAGGTTTATCTTCAAATCCATGCGAAACAAATGATTTAACATCAGATACTTGCGATATAACTGAAATAGCTTCAAATGCAGGGGAATTAAACGAGTTAGCATCAAATCCATGCAAAGCACAGGATTTAGTTTCAAATCAAAGCGATGTAGAAGGTATAGCTTCAAATCCAAGCGAAACACATGATTTAGCTTCAAATCAATGCGATGTAGAAGGTTTAGCTTCAAATCCATGCGAAACAAATGATTTAGCTTCAAACACTTGGGATATATGTGATATAGCTGCAATTGCAGACGAATCAAACGGGGTAGGTTCAAAATCCATGCGATACATATCATTTAGCTTCCAATCGATCCGAAGTAGAAGGCTTAACTTCAAATCCATGCGAAACAAATGATTTAGGTTCAGATACTTGCGATATATTGATATAGCTTCAAATGCGGGCGAATCAAACGAGTTAGCTTCAAATCCAAGCGAAATACTTGATTTAGCTTCAATTCAATGTGATGTAGATGCTTTAGCTTCAAATCCATGCGACACAAATGATTTAGTTTCAAATACTTGCGATATAAATGATACAGTTTCAAATGCAGGCGAAACTATCGAGTTACCTTCAAATCCATGCGAAACACATGATTTATCTTCAAATCAATGCGTTGTAGAAGGGTTAGCTTCAAATCCAACCGAAACAAATGATTTAGGTTTAGATACTTGCGATATAAGTGATATAGCATCAAATGCAGGCGAAACGAACGAGTTAGATTCAAATCCATGCGAAACAAATGATTTAGCTTCAAACACTTGCGGTAAAAGTGATATAGCATCAAATGCAGGCGAAACGAACGAGTTAGCTTCAAAATCCATGCGATACACATCATTTAGCTTTAAATCCATGCGAAATAGAAGGCTTAGTTTCAAATCCATGCGAAACAAATGATGTAGGTACAGATACTTGCGATATAAGTGATATAGCTTCAAATACAGGAGAAACAAACGAGTTAGCATCAAAGCCATACAATAAATATGATTTAGTTTCAAATCAATGCGACGTAGACGGTTTAGCTTCAAATCCAAGCGGAAAACATGATTTAGCTTCAAATCGTTACGATGTAGAAGATTTAGCTTCAAATCCATGCGAAACAAATGATTTAGCTTCAAATCAATGCGATGTAGAAGGTTTAGCTTCAAATCCATGCGAAACAAATGATTTAGCTTCAAACACTTGGGATATATGTGATATAGCTGCAATTGCAGACGAATCAAACGGGGTAGGTTCAAAATCCATGCGATACATATCATTTAGCTTCCAATCGATCCGAAGTAGAAGGCTTAACTTCAAATCCATGCGAAACAAATGATTTAGGTTCAGATACTTGCGATATATTGATATAGCTTCAAATGCGGGCGAATCAAACGAGTTAGCTTCAAATCCAAGCGAACCACATGATTTAGCTTCAAAGCAATGCGATGTATGAAGGTTTAGCTTCAAATCCATGCGAAACAAATGATTTAGCAGCAGATACTGGCGATATAACTGATATAGCTTCAAATGCAGGGGAAACAAACGAGTTAGCATTAAAGCCATGCAAAACACATGATTTAGCTGCAAATCAATGCGATGTAGAAGGTTTAGCTTTAAATCCAGGCGAAACAAATGATTTAGCTTCAAACACTTGCGATATAACTGATATAGCATCAAATGCAGTCGAAACGAACGAGTTAGCTTCAAATCCATGCGAAACAAATGATTTAGGTTCAGATACATGCGATACATTGATATTGCTTCAAATGCAGGCGAAACTAACGAGTTAGCTTCAAATCCATGCGAAATACATGATTTAGCTTCAAATCAATGCGATGTAGAAGGTTAAACTTCAAATCTATACGAAACAAATGATTTAGCTTCAGATACTTGCGATATAAGTGATATAGCATCAAATGTAGGCGAAACGAACGAGTTAGCTTCAAATCCATGCGAAACACATGATTTAGCGGCAAACCAATGCGATGTAGAAGGTTTAGCTTCAAATCCATGCGAAACAAATGATTTAGCATCAGATACTGGCGATATAACTGATATAGCTTCAAATGCAGGGGAAACAGACGAGTTAGCATCAAATCCATGCAAAACACATGATTTAGCTTCAAATCAATGCGATGTTGACGGTTAAACTTCAAATCTATACGAAACAAATGATTTAGCTTCAGATACTTGCGATATAATTGATATAGCATCAAATGCAGGCGAAACGACCGACTTAGCTTCAAATCCATGCGAAACACATGATTTAGCTGCAAATCAATGCGATGTAGAAGGTTTAGCTTCAAATCAAAACGAAAAACATGATTTAGCTTCAAATCAATGCGATGTAGAAGGTATAGATTCAAATCCAAGCGCAACACATGATTTAGCTTCAAATCAATGCGATGTAGAAGGTTTAGCATCAAATCCATGCGAAAAAAATGATTTAGCTTAAGATACTTGCGATATATGTGATACAGCTTCAAATGCAGGGGAAACAAACGAGTTAGCATCAACTCCATGCAAAACACATGATTTAGCTTCAAATCAATGCTATGTAGAAGGTTTAGATTCAAATCCATGCGAAACAAATGATTTAGCATCAGTTACTTGCGATATAACTGATATAGCTTCAAATGCAGGGGAAACAAACGAGTTAGCATCAAATCCATGCAAAACACATGATTTAGCTTCAAATCAATGCGATGTAGAAGGTTTATCTTCAAATCCAAGCGAAACACATGATTTAGCTTCAAATCAATGCGATGTAGAAGGATTAGCTTCAAATCAATGCGATGTAGAAGTTTTAGCTTCAAATCAATGCGACACAAATGATTTTTCTCCAAATACTCGCGATACATGTGATATAGCTTCAAACACAGGCGAAACAAGTTAAATTCAATTCCATGCGATACACATGATTAGCTTCAAACAATTGGGATATAAGTGATATAACGTCAAATGCAGACGAATCAAACGAGTTAGCTTCAAAATCCATGCGGTACACATGATTTAGCTTCAAATCAATGCGAAGTAGGAGGCTTAGCTTCAAATCCATGCGAAACAAATGATTTAGGTTCAGATACTTGCAATATAAGTGATATAGCTTCAAATGCAGGAGAAACAAAAGAGTCAGCTCCATATCCATGCGAAACATGTGATTTAGCTTCAAATTAATGGCATGTAGAAGGTTTAGCTTCAGATCCATGCGAAACAAAAGATTGAGCTACGAACACATGGGATATAGGTGATATAGATTCAACTGCATGCGAAACAAAGGAGTTAGCTTTAAATTCATGCGAAACACAGAATTTAGATGCAAATCAGTGCGATGTAGAAGGTTTAGCTGCACATCCACGCGAAAAATATGATTTAGCATCAGATACTTGCGATATAAGTGATACAGCTTCAAATGCAGGGGACACAAACGAGTTATCTTCAAATACATGCAAAACTCATGATTAAGCTTCAAATCAATGCTATGTGGAAGATTTAGTTTCAAATCCATGCGACACAAATGATTTAGCTTCAAATCAATGCGAAGTAGAAGGCATCGCTTCAAATCCATGCGAAACAAATGATTTAGGTTCAGATACTTGCGAAATAAGTGATATAGCTTCAAATACAGGAGAAACAAACGAGTTAGCATCAAAGCCATACAATAAATATGATTTAGTTTCAAATCAATGCGACGTAGACGGTTTAGCTTCAAATCCAAGCGGAAAACATGATTTAGCTTCAAATCGTTACGATGTAGAAGATTTAGCTTCAAATCCATGCGAAACAAATGATTTAGCATCAGATACTTGCGATATAACTGAAATAGCTTCAAATGCAGGGTAAACAAACGAGTTAGCATAAAATCCATGCAAAACACATGATTTAGCTTCAGATACTTGCGATATAATTGATATAGCTTCAAATGCAGGGGAAACAAACGAGTTAGCATCAAATCCATGCAAAACACATGATTTAGCTTCAAATCAATGCGATGTAGAAGGATTAGCTTCAAATCCATGCGAAACAAATGATTTAGCATCAGATACTTGCGATATAACTGATATAGCTTCAAATGCAGGGGAAACAAACGAGATAGCATCAAATCCATACAAAAAACATGATTTAGCTGCAAATCAATGCGATGTAAAAGGTTTAGCTTCAAATCCAAGCGAAACACATGATTTAGCATCAGATACTTGCGATATAACTAAAATAGCTTCAAATGCAGGGGAAACGAACGAGTTAGCATCAATTCCATGCAAAACACATGATTTAGCTTCAAATCAATGCGATGTAGAAGGTATAGATTCAAATCCAAGCGCAACACATGATTTAGCTTCAAATCAATGCGATGAAGAAGGTTTAGCTTCAAATCCATGCGAGACAAATGATTTAGCTGCAAATCAATGCGATGTAGAAGGTTTAGCTTCAAATCAAAACGAAAAACATGATTTAGCTTCAAATCAATGCGATGTAGAAGGTATAGATTCAAATCCAAGCGCAGCACATGATTTAGCTTCAAATCAATGCGATGTAGAAGGTTTAGCATCAAATCCATGCGAAAAAAATGATTTAGCTTAAGATACTTGCGATATATGTGATACAGCTTCAAATGCAGGGGAAACAAACGAGTTAGCATCAACTCCATGCAAAACACATGATTTAGCTTCAAATCAATGCGATGTAGAAGTTTTAGCTTCAAATCAATGCGACACAAATGATTTTTCTCCAAATACTCGCGATACATGTGATATAGCTTCAAACACAGGCGAAACAAGTTAAATTCAATTCCATGCGATACACATGATTAGCTTCAAACAATTGGGATATAAGTGATATAACGTCAAATGCAGACGAATCAAACGAGTTAGCTTCAAAATCCATGCGGTACACATGATTTAGCTTCAAATCAATGCGAAGTAGGAGGCTTAGCTTCAAATCCATGCGAAACAAATGATTTAGGTTCAGATACTTGCAATATAAGTGATATAGCTTCAAATGCAGGAGAAACAAACGAGTCAGCTCCATATCCATGCGAAACATGTGATTTAGCTTCAAATTAATGGCATGTAGAAGGTTTAGCTTCAGATCCATGCGAAACAAAAGATTTAGCTACGAACACATGGGATATAGGTGATATAGATTCAACTGCATGAGAAACAAAGGAGTTAGCTTTAAATTCATGCGAAACACAGAATTTAGATGCAAATCAATGCGATGTAGAAGGTTTAGCTGCACATCCACGCGAAAAATATGATTTAGCATCAGATACTTGCGATATAAGTGATACAGCTTCAAATGCAGGGGACACAAACGAGTTATCTTCAAATACATGCAAAACTCATGATTAAGCTTCAAATCAATGCTATGTGGAAGATTTAGTTTCAAATCCATGCGACACAAATGATTTAGCTTCAAATCAATGCGAAGTAGAAGGCATCGCTTCAAATCCATGCGAAACAAATGATTTAGGTTCAGATACTTGCGAAATAAGTGATACAGCTGCAAATGCAGGTGAAACAAACGAGTTAGCTCCAAGTCCATGCGAAACGCATGACTTGGCTCTAAATCAATGCGATGTAGAAGGTTTATCTTCAAATCCATGCGAAACAAATGATTTAACATCAGATACTTGCGATATAACTGAAATAGCTTCAAATGCAGGGGAATTAAACGAGTTAGCATCAAATCCATGCAAAGCACAGGATTTAGATTCAAATCAAAGCGATGTAGAAGGTATAGCTTCAAATCCAAGCGAAACACATGATTTAGCTTCAAATCAATGCGATGTAGAAGGTTTACCTTCAAATCCATGCGAAACAAATGATTTAACATCAGATACTTGCGATATAACTGAAATAGCTTCAAATGCAGGGGAATTAAACGAGTTAGCATCAAATCCATGCAAAGCACAGGATTTAGTTTCAAATCAAAGCGATGTAGAAGGTATAGCTTCAAATCCAAGCGAAACACATGATTTAGCTTCAAATCAATGCGATGTAGAAGGTTTAGCTTCAAATCCATGCGAAACAAATGATTTAGCTTCAAACACTTGGGATATATGTGATATAGCTGCAATTGCAGACGAATCAAACGGGGTAGGTTCAAAATCCATGCGATACATATCATTTAGCTTCCAATCGATCCGAAGTAGAAGGCTTAACTTCAAATCCATGCGAAACAAATGATTTAGGTTCAGATACTTGCGATATATTGATATAGCTTCAAATGCGGGCGAATCAAACGAGTTAGCTTCAAATCCAAGCGAAATACTTGATTTAGCTTCAATTAAATGTGATGTAGATGCTTTAGCTTCAAATCCATGCGACACAAATGATTTAGTTTCAAATACTTGCGATATAAATGATACAGTTTCAAATGCAGGCGAAACTATCGAGTTACCTTCAAATCCATGCGAAACACATGATTTATCTTCAAATCAATGCGTTGTAGAAGGGTTAGCTTCAAATCCAACCGAAACAAATGATTTAGGTTTAGATACTTGCGATATAAGTGATATAGCATCAAATGCAGGCGAAACGAACGAGTTAGATTCAAATCCATGCGAAACAAATGATTTAGCTTCAAACACTTGCGGTAAAAGTGATATAGCATCGAATGCAGGCGAAACGAACGAGTTAGCTTCAAAATCCATGCGATACACATCATTTAGCTTTAAATCCATGCGAAATAGAAGGCTTAGCTTCAAATCCATGCGAAACAAATGATGTAGGTACAGATACTTGCGATATAAGTGATATAGCTTCAAATACAGGAGAAACAAACGAGTTAGCATCAAAGCCATACAATAAATATGATTTAGTTTCAAATCAATGCGACGTAGACGGTTTAGCTTCAAATCCAAGCGGAAAACATGATTTAGCTTCAAATCGTTACGATGTAGAAGATTTAGCTTCAAATCCATGCGAAACAAATGATTTAGCATCAGATACTTGCGATATAACTGAAATAGCTTCAAATGCAGGGTAAACAAACGAGTTAGCATAAAATCCATGCAAAACACATGATTTAGCTTCAGATACTTGCGATATAACTGATATAGCTTCAAATGCAGGGGAAACAAACGAGTTAGCATCAAATCCATGCAAAACACATGATTTAGCTTCAAATCAATGCGATGTAGAAGGATTAGCTTCAAATCCATGCGAAACAAATGATTTAGCATCAGATACTTGCGATATAACTGATATAGCTTCAAATGCAGGGGAAACAAACGAGATAGCATCAAATCCATACAAAACACATGATTTAGCTGCAAATCAATGCGATGTAAAAGGTTTAGCTTCAAATCCAAGCGAAACACATGATTTAGCATCAGATACTTGCGATATAACTAAAATAGCTTAAAATGCAGGGGAAACGAACGAGTTAGCATCAATTCCATGCAAAACACATGATTTAGCTTCAAATCAATGCGATGTAGAAGGTATAGATTCAAATCCAAGCGCAACACATGATTTAGCTTCAAATCAATGCGATGTAGAAGGTTTAGCTTCAAATCCATTCGAAACAAATGATTTAGCATCAGATACATGCGATATAAGTGATATAGGTTCAACTGCAGCCGAATCAAACGAGTTAGCTTCCAATCCAATCGAAACACGTGATTTAGCAGCAAATCATTGCGATGTAGAAGGTTTAGCTTCAAATCCATGCGAAACAAATGATTTAGCTTCAAACACTTGTGATATAAGTGATATAGCTGCAAATGCAGACGAATCAAACGGGATAGGTTCAAAATCCATACGATACATATTATTTAGCTTCAAATCGATACGATGTAGAAGGTTTAGATTCAAATCCATGCGAAACAAATGATTTAGCTTCAAACACTTGCGATATAAGTGTCATAGCATCAAATACAGGCGAAACGAACGAGTTAGCATCAAATCCATGCAAAACATATGATTTAGCTTCAAATCAAAGCGATGTAGAAGGTATAGCTACAAATCCCAGCAAAACACATGATTTAGCTTCAAATCAATGCGATGTAGTAGGTTTACCTTCAAATCCATGCGAAACAAATGATTTAGCCTCCGATACTTGCTATATATACGAAATAGCTTCAAATGCAGGGGAGACAAACGAGTTAGCATCAAATCCATGTGAAACAAATGATTTAGCTTCAAATCAATGTGATGTAGAAGGTTTAGCTTCAAATCCTTGCGAATCAAATGATATAACATCAGATACTTGCGATATAACTGATATAGCTTCAAATGCAGGGGAAACAAACGAGTTATCATCAAATCCATGCAAAACACATGATTTAGCTGCAAATCAATCCGATGTAGGAGGTATAGCATCAAATCCAAGCGAAACACATGATGTAGCTTCAAATCGATACGATGCAGAAGGTTTAGCTTCAAATCCATGCGAAACAAATGATTTAGCCGCCGATACTTGCTATATACACGAAATAGCTTCAAATGCAGGGGAGACAAACGAGTTAGCATCAAATCCATGTGAAACAAATGATTTAGCTTCAAATCAATGTGATGTAGAAGGTTTAGCTTCAAATCCTTGCGAATCAAATGATATAACATCAGATACTTGCGATATAACTGATATAGCTTCAAATGCAGGAGAAACAAACGAGTTATCATCAAATCCATGCAAAACACATGATTTAGCTGCAAATCAATCCGATGTAAAAGGTTTAGCTTCGAATCCAAGCGAAACAGATGATTTAGCTTCAAATCAATGCGATGTAGAAGGTTTAGCTTCAAATCCATGCGAAACAAATGATTTAGCATCGGATACTTGCGATATAACTGATATAGCTTCAAATGCAGACGAATCAAACGAGTTAGCTTCAAAATCCATACGATACACATCATTTAGCTTTAAATCCATGCGAAGTAGAAGGCTTAGCTTTAAATCCATGCGAAACAAATGATTTAGGTTCAGATACTTGCGATACATTGATATTGCTTCGAATGCAGGCGAAACTAACGAGTTAGCTTCAAATCCATTCGAAACACATGATTTAGCTTCAAATCAATGCGATGTAGAAGGTTAAACTTCAAATCTATACGAAACAAATGATTTAGCTTCAGATACTTGGGATATAAGTGATATAGCTTCAAATGCAGACGAATCAAACGAGTTAGTTTCAAATCCAAGCGAACCACATGATTTAGCTTCAAAGCAATGCGATGTATGAAGGTTTAGCTTCAAATCAAAACGATAAACATGATTTAGCTTCTAATCAATGCGATGAAGAAGGTTTAGCTTCAAATCCATGCGAGACAAATGATTTAGCATCAGATACTTACGATGTAACCGAAATAGCTTCAAATGCAGGGGAAACAAACGAGTTAGCATCAATTCCATGCAAAACACATGACTTAGCTTCAAATCAAAGCGATGTAGAAGGTATATATTCAAATCCAAACGAAACACATGATTTAGCTTCAAATCAATGCGATGTAGAAATTATACATTCAAATCCAAGCGCAACACGATTTAGCTTCAAATCAATGCGATGTAGAAGGTTTAGATTCAAATCCATGCGAAACAAATGATTTACCTACAAACACTTGGGATATAAGTGATATAGCAGGAAATGCAGACGAATCAAACGGGGAAGCTTCAAAATCCATGCGATACATATCATTTAACTTCAAATCGATACGAAGTAAAAGGCTTAGCTTCAAATCCATGCGAAACAAATGATTTAGGTTCAGATACTTGCGATACCTTGATATTGCTTCAAATGCAGGCGAAACTAACGAGTTAGCTTCAAATCCATGCGAAACACATGATTTAGCTTCGAATCAATGCGATGTAGAAGGTTAAACTTCAAATCTATACGAAACAAATGATTTAGCTTCAAACACTTGGGATATAAGTGATATAGCTTCAAATGCAGACGAATCAAACGAGTTAGCTTCAAATCCAAGCGAACCACATGATTTAGCTTCAAAGCAATGCGATGTAGAAGGTTTAGCTTCAAATCAAAACGAAAAACATGATTTAGCTTCTAATCAATGCGATGTAGAAGGTATAGATTCAAATCCAAGCGCAACACATGATTTAGCTTCAAATCAATGCGATGTAGAAGGCTTAGCATCAAATCCATGCGAAAAAAATGATTTAGCTTAAGATACTTGCGATATATGTGATACAGCTTCAAATGCAGGGGAAACAAACGAGTTAGCATCAACTCCATGCAAAACACATGATTTAGCTTCAAATCAATGCGATGTAGAAGGATTAGCTTCAAATCCATGCGAAACAAATGATTTAGCATCAGATACTTGCGATATAACTGATGTAGCTTCAAATGCAGGGGAAACAAACGAGTTAGCATCAAATCCATGCAAAACACATGATTTAGCTGCAAATCAATGCGATGTAAAAGGTTTAGCTTCAAATCCAAGCGAAACACATGATTTAGCATCAGATACTTGCGATATAACTAAAATAGCTTCAAATGCAGGGGAATTAAACGAGTTAGCATCAAATCCATGCGAAACACATGATTTAGCTGCAAATCAATGCGATGTAGAAGGTTTAGCTTCAAATCAAAACGAAAAACATGATTTAGCTTCAAATCAATGCGATGTAGAAGGTATAGATTCAAATCCAAGCGCAACACATGATTTAGCTTCAAATCAATGCAATGTAGAAGGTTTAGCATCAAATCCATGCGAGACAAATGATTTAGAATCAGATACTTGCGATATAACTGATATAGCTTCAAATGCAGGGGAAACAAACGAGTTAGCATAAAATCCATGCAAAACACATGATTTAGCTACAAATCAATGCGATGTAGAAGGTTTAGCTTCAAATCCATGCGAAACAAATGATTTAGCTTCAAACACTTGTGATATAAGTGATATAGCTGCAAATGCAGACGAATCAAACGGGATAGCTTCAAAATCCATGCGATACATATCATTTAGCTTCAAATCGATACGATGTTGAAGGTTTAGCTTCAAATCCATGCGAGTCAAATGATTTAGCTTCAAACACTTACGATATAAGTGATATAGCATCAAATGCAGGCGAAACGAACGAGTTAGCTTCAAAATCCATGCGATACACATCATTTAGCTTTAAATCCATGCGAAATAGAAGGCTTAGCTTCAAATCCATGCGAAACAAATGATGTAGGTACAGATACTTGCGATATAAGTGATATAGCTTCAAATACAGGAGAAACAAACGAGTTAGCATCAAAGCCATACAAAAAATATGATTTAGTTTCAAATCAATGCGACGTAGACGGTTTAGCTTCAAATCCAAGCGGAAAACATGATTTAGCTTCAAATCGTTACGATGTGGAAGATTTAGCTTCAAATCCATGCGAAACAAATGATTTAGCATCAGATACTTGCGATATAACTGAAATAGCTTCAAATGCAGGGTAAACAAACGAGTTAGCATAAAATCCATGCAAAACACATGATTTAGCTTCAGATACTTGCGATATAACTGATATAGCTACAAATGCAGGGGAAACAAACGAGTTAGCATCAAATCCATGCAAAACACATGATTTAGCTTCAAATCAATGCGATGTAGAAGGATTAGCTTCAAATCCATGCGAAACAAATGATTTAGCATCAGATACTTGCGATATAACTGATATAGCTTCAAATGCAGGGGAAACAAACGAGATAGCATCAAATCCATGCAAAACACATGATTTAGCTGCAAATCAATGCGATGTAAAAGGTTTAGCTTCAAATCCAAGCGAAACACATGATTTAGCATCAGATACTTGCGATATAACTAAAATAGCTTCAAATGCAGGGGAAACGAACGAGTTAGCATCAATTCCATGCAAAACACATGATTTAGCTTCAAATCAATGCGATGTAGAAGGTATAGATTCAAATCCAAGCGCAACACATGATTTAGCTTCAAATCAATGCGATGAAGAAGGTTTAGCTTCAAATCCATGCGAGACAAATGATTTAGCATCAGATACTTGCGATATAACCGAAATAGCTTCAAATGCAGAGGAAACAAACGAGTTAGCATCAATTCCATGCAAAACACATGACTTAGCTTCAAATCAAAGCGATGTAGAAGGTATATCTTCAAATCCAAAGGAAACACATGATTTAGCTTCAAATCAATGCGATGTAGAAGTTATAGATTCAAATCCAAGCGCAACACACGATTTAGCTTCAAATCAATGCGATGTAGAAGGTTTAGCTTCAAATCCATGCGAAACAAATGATTTACATACAAACACTTGGGATATAAATGATATAGCAGGAAATGCAGACGAATCAAACGGGGAAGCTTCAAAATCCATGCGATACACATCATTTAACTTCAAATCGATACGAAGTAGAAGGCTTAACTTCAAATCCATGCGAAACAAATGATTTAGGTTCAGATAATTGCGATACATTGATATTGCTTCAAATGCAGGCGAAACTAACGAGTTAGCTTCAAATCCATGCGATACACATCATTTAGCTTTAAATCCATGCGAAGTAGAAGGTTTAGTTTCAAATCCATGAGAAACAAATGATTTAGCATCAAACACTTGGGATATAATTAATATAGCTTCAAATGCAGAGGAATCAAACGAGATAGCTTCAAAATCCATGCGATACACATAATTTATCTTTAAATCCATTCGAAATAGAAGACATAGCTTCAAATCCATGCGAAACAAATGATTTAGGTTCAGATACTTGCGATGTAACTGATATAGCTTCAAATGCAGGCGAAACTAACGAGTTACCTTCAAATCCATGCGACACAAATGATTTAGCTTCAAATACTTGCGATATAAGTGATATAGCATCAAATGCAGGAGAAACGAACGAGTTAGCATGAAATCCATGCAAAAGACATGATTTATCTTCAAATCAATGCGATGTAGAAGGTTAAGCTTCAAATCAAAACGAAAAACATGATTTAACTTCAAATCAATGCGATGTAGAAGGTATAGATTCAAATCCAAGCGCAACACATGATTTAGCTTCAAATCAATGCGATGTACAAGGTATAGCATCAAATCCATGCGAAAAAAATGATTTAGCTTAAGATACTTGCGATATATGTGATACAGCTTCAAATGCAGGGGAAACAAACGAGTTAGCATCAACTCCATGCTAAACACATGATTTAGCTTCAAATCAATGCGATGTAGAAGGATTAGCTTCAAATCCACGCGAAACAAATGATTTAGCATCAGATACTTGCGATATAACTGATATAGCTTCAAATGCAGGGGAAACAAACGAGTTAGCATCAAATCCATGCAAAACACATGATTTAGCTGCAAATCAATGCGATGTAAAAGGTTTAGCTTCAAATCCAAGCGAAACACATGATTTAGCATCAGATACTTGCGATATAACTAAAATAGCTTCAAGTGCAGGGGAAACGAACGAGTTAGCATCAATTCCATGCAAAACACATGATTTAGCTTCAAATCAATGCGATGTAGAAGGTATATCTTCAAATCCAAAGGAAACACATGATTTAGCTTCAAATCAATGCGATGTAGAAGTTATAGATTCAAATCCAAGCGCAACACATGATTTAGCTTCAAATCAATGCGATGTAGAAGGTTTAGCTTCAAATCCATGCGAAACAAATGATTTACCTACAAACACTTGGGATATAAGTGATATAGCAGGAAATGCAGACGAATCAAACGGGGAAGCTTCAAAATCCATGCGATACACATCATTTACCTTCAAATCGATACGAAGTAGAAGGCTTAACTTCAAATCCATGCGAAACAAATGATTTAGGTTCAGATACTTGCGATACATTGATATTGCTTCAAATGCAGGCGAAACTAACGAGTTAGCTTCAAATCCATGCGAAACACATGATTTAGCTACAAATCAATGCGATGTAGAAGGTTTAGCTTCAAATCAAAACGAAAAACATGATTTAGCTTCAAATCAATGCGATGTAGAAGGTATAGATTCAAATCCAAGCGCAACACATGATTTAGCTTCAAATCAATGCGATGTAGAAGGTTTAGCATCAAATCCATGCGAAGAAAATGATTTAGCTTAAGATACTTGCGATATATGTGATACAGCTTCAAATGCAGGGGAAACAAACGAGTTAGCATCAACTCCATGCAAAACACATGATTTAGCTTCAAATCAAAGCGTTGTAGAAGTTATATCTTCAAATCAAAACGAAAAACATGATTTAGCTTCAAATCAATGCGATGTAGAAGGTATAGATTCAAATCCAAGCGCAACACATGATTTAGCTTCAAATCAATGCGATGTAGAAGGCTTAGCTTCAAATCCATGCGAGACAAATGATTTAGCATCAGATACTTGCGATATAACTGATATAGCTTCAAATGCAAGGGAAACAAACGAGTTAGCATAAAATCCATGCAAAACACATGATTTAGCTTCGAATCAATGCGATGTAGAAGGTTTAGCTTCAAATCCATGCGAAACAAATGATTTAGGTTCAGATACTTGCGATACATTGATATTGCTTCAAATGCAGGCGAAACGAACGAGTTAGCTTCAAATCCATGCGAAACACATGATTTAGCTGTAAATCAATCCGATGTAGAAGGTTTAGCTTCAAATCCATACGAAACAAATGATTTAGCATCAGATACTTGCGATATAACTGAAATAGCTTCAAATGCAGGATAAACAAACGAGTTAGCATAAAATCCATGCAAAACACATGATTTAGCTTCAAATCAATGCGATCTAGAATGTTGAGCTTCATATCCATGCGAAAGAAATGATTTAACTTTAGATACTTGCGATATAACTGATGTAGCTTCAAATGCAGGGGAAACAAACGAGTTAGCATCAAATCCATGCAAAACACATGATTTAGCTTCAAATCAATGCGATGTAGAAGGTTAAACTTCAAATCTATACGAAACAAATGATTTAGCTTCAGATACTTGGGATATAAGTGATATAGCTTCAAATGCAGACGAATCAAACGAGTTAGCTTCAAATCCAAGCGAACCACATGATTTAGCTTCAAAGCAATGCGATGTATGAAGGTTTAGCTTCAAATCAAAACGATAAACATGATTTAGCTTCTAATCAATGCGATGAAGAAGGTTTAGCTTCAAATCCATGCGAGACAAATGATTTAGCATCAGATACTTACGATATAACCGAAATAGCTTCAAATGCAGGGGAAACAAACGAGTTAGCATCAATTCCATGCAAAACACATGACTTAGCTTCAAATCAAAGCGATGTAGAAGGTATATCTTCAAATCCAAACGAAACACATGATTTAGCTTCAAATCAATGCGATGTAGAAATTATACATTCAAATCCAAGCGCAACACATGATTTAGCTTCAAATCAATGCGATGTAGAAGGTTTAGATTCAAATCCATGCGAAACAAATGATTTACCTACAAACACTTGGGATATAAGTGATATAGCAGGAAATGCAGACGAATCAAACGGGGAAGCTTCAAAATCCATGCGATACATATCATTTAACTTCAAATCGATACGAAATAGAAGGCTTAGCTTCAAATCCATGCGAAACAAATGATTTAGGTTCAGATACTTGCGATACATTGATATTGCTTCAAATGCAGGCGAAACTAACGAGTTAGCTTCAAATCCATGCGAAACACATGATTTAGCTTCGAATCAATGCGATGTAGAAGGTTAAACTTCAAATCTATACGAAACAAATGATTTAGCTTCAAACACTTGGGATATAAGTGATATAGCTTCAAATGCAGACGAATCAAACGAGTTAGCTTCAAATCCAAGCGAACCACATGATTTAGCTTCAAAGCAATGCGATGTATGAAGGTTTAGCTTCAAATCCATGCGAAACAAATGGTTTAGCAGCAGATACTGGCGATATAACTGATATAGCTTCAAATGCAGGGGAAACAAACGAGTTAGCATTAAAGCCATGCAAAACACATGATTTAGCTGCAAATCAATGCGATGTAGAAGGTTTAGCTTCAAATCCAGGCGAAACAAATGATTTAGCTTCAAACACTTGCGATATAACTGATATAGCATCAAATGCAGTCGAAACGAACGAGTTAGCTTCAAATCCATGCGAAACAAATGATTTAGCATCAGATACTTGCGATATAACTGATATAGCTTCAAATGCAGGGGAAACAAACGAGTTAGCATAAAATCCATGCAAAACACATGATTTAGCTTCGAATCAATGCGATGTAGAAGGTTTAGCTTCAAATCCATGCGAAACAAATGATTTAGGTTCAGATACTTGCGATACATTGATATTGCTTCAAATGCAGGCGAAACTAACGAGTTAGCTTCAAATCCATGCAAAACACATGATTTAGCTGCAAATCAATGCGATGTAGAAGGTTTAGCTTCAAATCAAAACGAAAAACATGATTTAGCTTCAAATCAATGCGATGTAGAAGGTATAGATTCAAATCCAAGCACAACACATGATTTAGCTTCAAATCAATGCGATGTAGAAGGTTTAGCATCAAATCCATGCGAAAAAAATGATTTAGCTTAAGATACTTGCGATATATGTGATACAGCTTCAAATGCAGGGGAAACAAACGAGTTAGCATCAACTCCATGCAAAACACATGATTTAGCTTCAAATCAAAGCGTTGTCGAAGTTATATCTTCAAATCAAAACGAAAAACATGATTTAGCTTCAAATCAATGCGATGTAGAAGGTATAGATTCAAATCCAAGCGCAACACATGATTTAGCTTCAAATCAATGCGATGTAGAAGGTTTAGCATCAAATCCATGCGAGACAAATGATTTAGCATCAGATACTTGCGATATAACTGCTATAGCTTCAAATGCAGGGGAACAAACGAGTTAGCATAAAATCCATGCAAAACACATGATTTAGCTTCAAATCAATGCGATGTAGAAGTTTTAGCTTCAAATCCATGCGAAACAAATGATTTAGCTTCAAACACTTGTGATATAAGTGATATAGCTGCAAATGCAGACGAATCAAACGGGATAGCTTCAAAATCCATGCGATACATATCATTTAGCTTCAAATCGATACGATGTAGAAGGTTTAGCTTCAAATCCATGCGAAACAAATGATTTAGCTTCAAACACTTACGATATAAGTGATATAGCATCAAATGCAGGCGAAACGAACGAGTTAGTTTCAAATCCATGCGAAACACATGATTTAGCTGTAAATCAATCCGATGTAGAAGGTTTAGCTTCAAATCCATACGAAACAAATGATTTAGCATCAGATACTTGCGATATAACTGAAATAGCTTCAAATGCAGGATAAACAAACGAGTTAGCATAAAATCCATGCAAAACACATGATTTAGCTTCAAATCAATGCGATCTAGAATGTTGAGCTTCATATCCATGCGAAAGAAATGATTTAACTTTAGATACTTGCGATATATGTGATACAGCTTCAAATGCAGGGGAAACAAACGAGTTAGCATCAACTCCATGCAAAACACATGATTTAGCTTCAAATCAAAGCGTTGTCGAAGTTATATCTTCAAATCAAAACGAAAAACATGATTTAGCTTCAAATCAATGCGATGTAGAAGGTATAGATTCAAATCCAAGCGCAACACATGATTTAGCTTCAAATCAATGCGATGAAGAAGGTTTAGCTTCAAATCCATGCGAGACAAATGATTTAGCATCAGATACTTACGATATAACCGAAATAGCTTCAAATGCAGGGGAAACAAACGAGTTAGCATCAATTCCATGCAAAACACATGACTTAGCTTCAAATCAAAGCGATGTAGAAGGTATATCTTCAAATCCAAACGAAACACATGATTTAGCTTCAAATCAATGCGATGTAGAAATTATACATTCAAATCCAAGCGCAACACATGATTTAGCTTCAAATCAATGCGATGTAGAAGGTTTAGATTCAAATCCATGCGAAACAAATGATTTACCTACAAACACTTGGGATATAAGTGATATAGCAGGAAATGCAGACGAATCAAACGGGGAAGCTTCAAAATCCATGCGATACATATCATTTAACTTCAAATCGATACGAAATAGAAGGCTTAGCTTCAAATCCATGCGAAACAAATGATTTAGGTTCAGATACTTGCGATACATTGATATTGCTTCAAATGCAGGCGAAACTAACGAGTTAGCTTCAAATCCATGCGAAACACATGATTTAGCTTCGAATCAATGCGATGTAGAAGGTTAAACTTCAAATCTATACGAAACAAATGATTTAGCTTCAAACACTTGGGATATAAGTGATATAGCTTCAAATGCAGACGAATCAAACGAGTTAGCTTCAAATCCAAGCGAACCACATGATTTAGCTTCAAAGCAATGCGATGTATGAAGGTTTAGCTTCAAATCCATGCGAAACAAATGGTTTAGCAGCAGATACTGGCGATATAACTGATATAGCTTCAAATGCAGGGGAAACAAACGAGTTAGCATTAAAGCCATGCAAAACACATGATTTAGCTGCAAATCAATGCGATGTAGAAGGTTTAGCTTCAAATCCAGGCGAAACAAATGATTTAGCTTCAAACACTTGCGATATAACTTATATAGCATCAAATGCAGTCGAAACGAACGAGTTAGCTTCAAATCCATGCGAAACAAATGATTTAGCATCAGATACTTGCGATATAACTGATATAGCTTCAAATGCAGGGGAAACAAACGAGTTAGCATAAAATCCATGCAAAACACATGATTTAGCTTCGAATCAATGCGATGTAGAAGGTTTAGCTTCAAATCCATGCGAAACAAATGATTTAGGTTCAGATACTTGCGATACATTGATATTGCTTCAAATGCAGGCGAAACTAACGAGTTAGCTTCAAATCCATGCAAAACACATGATTTAGCTGCAAATCAATGCGATGTAGAAGGTTTAGCTTCAAATCAAAACGAAAAACATGATTTAGCTTCAAATCAATGCGATGTAGAAGGTATAGATTCAAATCCAAGCACAACACATGATTTAGCTTCAAATCAATGCGATGTAGAAGGTTTAGCATCAAATCCATGCGAAAAAAATGATTTAGCTTAAGATACTTGCGATATATGTGATACAGCTTCAAATGCAGGGGAAACAAACGAGTTAGCATCAACTCCATGCAAAACACATGATTTAGCTTCAAATCAAAGCGTTGTAGAAGTTATATCTTCAAATCAAAACGAAAAACATGATTTAGCTTCAAATCAATGCGATGTAGAAGGTATAGATTCAAATCCAAGCGCAACACATGATTTAGCTTCAAATCAATGCGATGTAGAAGGTTTAGCATCAAATCCATGCGAGACAAATGATTTAGCATCAGATACTTGCGATATAACTGCTATAGCTTCAAATGCAGGGGAAACAAACGAGTTAGCATAAAATCCATGCAAAACACATGATTTAGCTTCAAATCAATGCGATGTAGAAGTTTTAGCTTCAAATCCATGCGAAACAAATGATTTAGCTTCAAACACTTGTGATATAAGTGATATAGCTGCAAATGCAGACGAATCAAACGGGCTAGCTTCAAAATCCATGCGATACATATCATTTAGCTTCAAATCGATACGATGTAGAAGGTTTAGCTTCAAATCCATGCGAAACAAATGATTTAGCTTCAAACACTTACGATATAAGTGATATAGCATCAAATGCAGGCGAAACGAACGAGTTAGTTTCAAATCCATGCGAAACACATGATTTAGCTGTAAATCAATCCGATGTAGAAGGTTTAGCTTCAAATCCATACGAAACAAATGATTTAGCATCAGATACTTGCGATATAACTGAAATAGCTTCAAATGCAGGATAAACAAACGAGTTAGCATAAAATCCATGCAAAACACATGATTTAGCTTCAAATCAATGCGATCTAGAATGTTGAGCTTCATATCCATGCGAAAGAAATGATTTAACTTTAGATACTTGCGATATAACTGATGTAGCTTCAAATGCAGGGGAAACAAACGAGTTAGCATCAAATCCATGCAAAACACATGATTTAGCTTCAAATCAATGCGATGTAGAAGGTTAAACTTCAAATCTATACGAAACAAATGATTTAGCTTCAGATACTTGGGATATAAGTGATATAGCTTCAAATGCAGACGAATCAAACGAGTTAGCTTCAAATCCAAGCGAACCACATGATTTAGCTTCAAAGCAATGCGATGTATGAAGGTTTAGCTTCAAATCAAAACGATAAACATGATTTAGCTTCTAATCAATGCGATGAAGAAGGTTTAGCTTCAAATCCATGCGAGACAAATGATTTAGCATCAGATACTTACGATATAACCGAAATAGCTTCAAATGCAGGGGAAACAAACGAGTTAGCATCAATTCCATGCAAAACACATGACTTAGCTTCAAATCAAAGCGATGTAGAAGGTATATCTTCAAATCCAAACGAAACACATGATTTAGCTTCAAATCAATGCGATGTAGAAATTATACATTCAAATCCAAGCGCAACACATGATTTAGCTTCAAATCAATGCGATGTAGAAGGTTTAGATTCAAATCCATGCGAAACAAATGATTTACCTACAAACACTTGGGATATAAGTGATATAGCAGGAAATGCAGACGAATCAAACGGGGAAGCTTCAAAATCCATGCGATACATATCATTTAACTTCAAATCGATACGAAATAGAAGGCTTGGCTTCAAATCCATGCGAAACAAATGATTTAGGTTCAGATACTTGCGATACATTGATATTGCTTCAAATGCAGGCGAAACTAACGAGTTAGCTTCAAATCCATGCGAAACACATGATTTAGCTTCGAATCAATGCGATGTAGAAGGTTAAACTTCAAATCTATACGAAACAAATGATTTAGCTTCAAACACTTGGGATATAAGTGATATAGCTTCAAATGCAGACGAATCAAACGAGTTAGCTTCAAATCCAAGCGAACCACATGATTTAGCTTCAAAGCAATGCGATGTATGAAGGTTTAGCTTCAAATCCATGCGAAACAAATGGTTTAGCAGCAGATACTGGCGATATAACTGATATAGCTTCAAATGCAGGGGAAACAAACGAGTTAGCATTAAAGCCATGCAAAACACATGATTTAGCTGCAAATCAATGCGATGTAGAAGGTTTAGCTTCAAATCCAGGCGAAACAAATGATTTAGCTTCAAACACTTGCGATATAACTGATATAGCATCAAATGCAGTCGAAACGAACGAGTTAGCTTCAAATCCATGCGAAACAAATGATTTAGGTTCAGATACATGCGATACATTGATATTGCTTCAAATGCAGGCGAAACTAACGAGTTAGCTTCAAATCCATGCGAAATACATGATTTTGCTTCAAATCAATGCGATGTAGAAGGTTAAACTTCAAATCTATACGAAACAAATGATTTAGCTTCAGATACTTGCGATATAAGTGATATAGCATCAAATGCAGGCGAAACGAACGAGTTAGCTTCAAATCCATGCGAAACACATGATTTAGCGGCAAACCAATGCGATGTAGAAGGTTTAGCTTCAAATCCATGCGAAACAAATGATTTAGCATCAGATACTGGCGATATAACTGATATAGCTTCAAATGCAGGGGAAACAGACGAGTTAGCATCAAATCCATGCAAATCACATGATTTAGCTGCAAATCAATGCGATGTAGTGGGCTTAGTTTCAATTCCAAGCGAAGCAAATGTTTCAGCTTCAAATACTTGTGATATACATGATTTAGCTGCAACTTCATGCGAAACAAACGTGTTATCTTCAAATCCATGCGAAACACATGATTTAGCTTAATATTCAAGCGAAACAGATAGTTTAGATTCAGACTCTTGTGATGAGCATGATTTAGCTTCAACTGCATGCGAAACAAACGAGTTAGCTTCAAATCCAAGGGAAACACATGATTTAGTTTCAAATCAATGCGAAGTAGAAGGCTTAACTTCAAATCGATGCGAAACAAATGATTTAGGTTCAGATACTTGCGAAATAAGTGATACAGCTGCAAATGCAGGTGAAACAAACGAGTTAGCTCCAAGTCCATGCGAAACGCATGACTTGGCTCTAAATCAATGCGATGTAGAAGGTTTATCTTCAAATCCATGCGAAACAAATGATTTAACATCAGATACTTGCGATATACTGAAATAGCTTCAATGCAGGGGAATTAAACGAGTTAGCATCAAATCCATGCAAAGCACAGGATTTAGTTTCAATCAAAGCGATGTAGAAGGTATAGCTTCAAATCCAAGCGAAACACAATGATTTAGATTCAAATCAATGCGATGTAGAAGGTTTAGCTTCAAATCCATGCGAAACAAATGATTTAGCTTCAAACACTTGGGATATATGTGATATAGCTGCAATTGCAGACGAAATCAAACGGGGTAGGTTCAAAATCCATGCGATACATATCATTAGCTTCCAATCGATCCGAAGTAGAAGGCTTAACTTCAAATCCATGCGAAACAAATGATTTAGGTTTGAATACTTGCGATATAAGTGATATAGCATCAAATGCAGGCGAAACGAACGAGTTAGATTCAAATCCATGCGAAACAAATGATTTAGCTTCAAACACTTGCGGTAAAAGTGATATAGCATCAAATGCAGGCGAAACGAACGAGTTAGCTTCAAAATCCATGCGATACACATCATTTAGCTTTAAATCCATGCGAAATAGAAGGCTTAGCTTCAAATCCATGCGAAACAAATGATGTAGGTACAGATACTTGCGATATAAGTGATATAGCTTCAAATACAGGAGAAACAAACGAGTTAGCATCAAAGCCATACAATAAATATGATTTAGTTTCAAATCAATGCGACGTAGACGGTTTAGCTTCAATCCAAGCGGAAAACATGATTTAGCTTCAAATCGTTACGATGTAGAAGATTTAGCTTCAAATCCATGCGAAACAAATGATTTAGCATCAGATACTTGCGATATAACTGAAATAGCTTCAAATGCAGGGTAAACAAACGAGTTAGCATAAAATCCATGCAAAACACATGATTTAGCTTCAGATACTTGCGATATAACTGATATAGCTTCAAATGCAGGGGAAACAAACGAGTTAGCATCAAATCCATGCAAACACATGATTTAGCTTCAAATCAATGCGATGTAGAAGGATTAGCTTCAAATCCATGCGAAACAAATGATTTAGCATCAGATACTTGCGATATAACTGATATAGCATCAAATGCAGGGGAAACAAACGAGATAGCATCAAATCCATACAAAACACATGATTTAGCTGCAAATCAATGCGATGTAAAAGGTTTAGCTTCAAATCAAGCGAAACACATGATTTAGCATCAGATACTTGCGATATAACTAAAATAGCTTCAAATGCAGGGGAAACGAACGAGTTAGCATCAATTCCATGCAAAACACATGATTTAGCTTCAAATCAATGCGATGTAGAAGGTATAGATTCAAATCCAAGCGCAACACATGATTTAGCTTCAAATCAATGCGATGAAGAAGGTTTAGCTTCAAATCCATGCGAGACAAATGATTTAGCTGCAAATCAATGCGATGTAGAAGGTTTAGCTTCAAATCAAAACGAAAAACATGATTTAGCTTCAAATCAATGCGATGTAGAAGGTATAGATTCAAATCCAAGCGCAACACATGATTTAGCTTCAAATCAATGCGATGTAGAAGGTTTAGCATCAAATCCATGCGAAAAAAATGATTTAGCTTAAGATACTTGCGATATATGTGATACAGCTTCAAATGCAGGGGAAACAAACGAGTTAGCATCAACTCCATGCAAAACACATGATTTAGCTTCAAATCAATGCGATGTAGAAGGTTTAGCTTCAAATCCATGCGAAACAAATGATTTAGCATCAGTTACTTGCGATATAACTGATATAGCTTCAAATGCAGGGGAAACAAACGAGTTAGCATCAAATCCATGCAAAACACATGATTTAGCTTCAAATCAATGCGATGTAGGAGGTTTATCTTCAAATCCAAGCGAAACACATGATTTAGCTTCAAATCAATGCGATGTAGAAGGATTAGCTTCAAATCAATGCCATGTAGAAGTTTTAGCTTCAAATCAATGCGACACAAATGATTTTTCTCCAAATACTCGCGATACATGTGATATAGCTTCAAACACAGGCGAAACAAGTTAAATTCAATTCCATGCGATACACATGATTAGCTTCAAACAATTGGGATATAAGTGATATAACGTCAAATGCAGACGAATCAAACGAGTTAGCTTCAAAATCCATGCGGTACACATGATTTAGCTTCAAATCAATGCGAAGTAGGAGGCTTAGCTTCAAATCCATGCGAAACAAATGATTTAGGTTCAGATACTTGCAATATAAGTGATATAGCTTCAAATGCAGGAGAAACAAACGAGTCAGCTCCATATCCATGCGAAACATGTGATTTAGCTTCAAATTAATGGCATGTAGAAGGTTTAGCTTCAGATCCATGCGAAACAAAAGATTTAGCTACGAACACATGGGATATAGGTGATATAGATTCAACTGCATGCGAAACAAAGGAGTTAGCTTTAAATTCATGCGAAACACAGAATTTAGATGCAAATCAATGCGATGTAGAAGGTTTAGCTGCACATCCACGCGAAAAATATGATTTAGCATCAGATACTTGCGATATAAGTGATACAGCTTCAAATGCAGGGGACACAAACGAGTTATCTTCAAATACATGCAAAACTCATGATTAAGCTTCAAATCAATGCTATGTGGAAGATTTAGTTTCAAATCCATGCGACACAAATGATTTAGCTTCAAATCAATGCGAAGTAGAAGGCATCGCTTCAAATCCATGCGAAACAAATGATTTAGGTTCAGATACTTGCGAAATAAGTGATACAGCTGCAAATGCAGGTGAAACAAACGAGTTAGCTCCAAGTCCATGCGAAACGCATGACTTGGCTCTAAATCAATGCGATGTAGAAGGTTTATCTTCAAATCCATGCGAAACAAATGATTTAACATCAGATACTTGCGATATAACTGAAATAGCTTCAAATGCAGGGGAATTAAACGAGTTAGCATCAAATCCATGCAAAGCACAGGATTTAGTTTCAAATCAAAGCGATGTAGAAGGTATAGCTTCAAATCCAAGCGAAACACATGATTTAGCTTCAAATCAATGCGATGTAGAAGGTTTAGCTTCAAATCCATGCGAAACAAATGATTTAGCTTCAAACACTTGGGATATATGTGATATAGCTGCAATTGCAGACGAATCAAACGGGGTAGGTTCAAAATCCATGCGATACATATCATTTAGCTTCCAATCGATCCGAAGTAGAAGGCTTAACTTCAAATCCATGCGAAACAAATGATTTAGGTTCAGATACTTGCGATATATTGATATAGCTTCAAATGCGGGCGAATCAAAACGAGTTAGCTTCAAATCCAAGCGAAATACTTGATTTAGCTTCAATTCAATGTGATGTAGATGCTTTAGCTTCAAATCCATGCGACACAAATGATTTAGTTTCAAATACTTGCGATATAAATGATACAGTTTCAAATGCAGGCGAAACTATCGAGTTACCTTCAAATCCATGCGAAACACATGATTTATCTTCAAATCAATGCGTTGTAGAAGGGTTAGCTTCAAATCCAACCGAAACAAATGATTTAGGTTTAGATACTTGCGATATAAGTGATATAGCATCAAATGCAGGCGAAACGAACGAGTTAGATTCAAATCCATGCAAAACACATGATTTAGCTGCAAATCAATCCGATGTAGGAGGTATAGCTTCAAATCCAAGCGAAACACGTGATGTAGGTTCAAATCGATACGATGCAGAAGGTTTCGCTTCAAATGCATGCGAAACAACTGGTTTAGCTTTAGATACATGTGATATACATGATTTAGCTTCAACTGCATGCGAAACAAACGAGTTAGCTTCAAATCCAAGCGAAACAAATGATTTAGCTTCAAATACTTGCGATATAAGGGATATAGCTTTAAATCCAGGCGATACAAACGTGTTAGCTTCAAATCCATGCGAAACACATTATTTGGCTGCAAATCGATTCGATGTACAAGGTTTATCTTCAAATCGATATAAGTGATAGTTACGATATAAGTGAAACAGCTTCACATGCTGGGGAAACAAACGAGATAGCTTAAAAACCCATGCTAAAGATATGATTTAGCTGCAAGTCAATGCGATGTAGACGGTATAGCTTCATATCTATGCGAAACAATCGATTTAGTTTCAAACACTTGGGATATAGGTGATATAGCTTCAACTGCATGCGAAACAAACGAGTTAGCTTCAAATCCAAGCAAAACATATGATTAAGCTTCAAATGCATGCGAAAGACGTGATTTAGGTTCAAATTCATGCGAAACACAGGGTTTAGATTCAAATTCATGCGAAACAAATGATTTAGCTTCAGATACTTGCGATATAAGTGATGTAGCATCAAATGCAGGCAAAACAAACGAGTTAGCTTCAAATCCATGCAAAACACATGATTGAGCTTCAAATCAATGCTATGTAGAAGGTTTAGCTTCAAATCCATGCGACACAAATGATTTAGCTTCAGCTACTTGCGACATAAACGATATAGCATGAAATGCAGGCGAAACGAACGAGTGAGCTTCTAATACATGCGAAACACATGACTTAGCTGCAAATCAGTCCGATGAAGAAGGTTTAGCTTCAAATCCATGCGACACAAATGATTTAGTTTCAGATTTTTGCGATATAAGTGATTAGCTTCAACTGCAGACTAAACAAACGAGTGAGCTTCATATCCAAGCGAAACACATGATTTAGCTTCAAATCAATCCGATGTAGAAGGTTTAGCTTCACATCCATGTGAAACAAATGATTTAGCTTCATATACTTGCGATATAAGTGATATAGCTTCAAATGCAGATTAAACAAACGAGTTAGCGTCATATCCAAGCGAAACACATGGTTTAGCTTCAAATCAATGCTATGTAGAAGGTTCAGCTACAAATCCATGCGACACGAATGATTTAGCTTCAGATACTTGCGATACAAGTGATGTAGCTTCGAATGCAGGGGAAACAATCGAGTCAGCTTCAAATCCATGCAAAACACATGATTAAGCTTCAAATCAATGCTATGTAGAAGGTTTAGCTTCAAATCCATGGGACACAAATGATTTATCTTCAGATACTTGCGAAATAAGTGATATAGCTTCAAGTGCTGACGAAACAAACGAGTTAGCTTCAAATCCAAGCGCAACACATGATTTAGCTGCAAATCAATCCAATGAAGAAGGTTTAGCTTCAAATCCATGCGACACAAATGATTTAGTTTCAGATTCTTGCGATATAAGTGATTAGCTTCAAATGCAGACTAAACAAACGAGTTAGCTCCATATCCAAGCGAAACAACCCACGGTTTAGCTTCAAACCAATCCGATGTAGAAGTTTTAGATTCAAATCCATGCGAAACAATTGATTTAGCATCAAACACTTGGGATATGAGTGGTATAGCTTCAAATGCTGACGAAACAAACGAGTTAGCTTCAAATACAAGCGAAACGCACGATTTAGCTTCAATCAATGCGATGTAGAAGGTTTAGCTTCAAATCCATGCCACACAAATGATATAGCTTCAGATTCTTGCAATATAAGTGATGTAGCTTCAACTGCAGGGGTAACAAACGAGTTAGATTCAAATCCATGCGACACACATGATATAACTTCAGATTCTTGTGATATAAGTGATGTAGCTTTAAATGCAGGGAAAACATTCGAGTTAGCTTCAAATCCATGCAAAACACATGATTAAGCTTCAAATCAATGCTATGTAGGAGGTATAGCTTCAAATGCAAGCGACACAAATGATTTAGCTTCAGATACTTGGGATATAAGTGATGTAGCTTCAAATGCAGGAAAAACATTCGAGTTAGATTCAAATCCATGTAAAACACATGATTTCCCATCTAATACTTGCGGTATAAGTGATATAGCTTCAATTGCAGACGAAACAAACGACTTAGCTTCAAATCCATGCGAAACAAATGATTTAGCTTCAAATCAATGCGAAGTAGAAGGCATCGCTTCAAATCCATGCGAAACAAATGATTTAGGTTCAGATACTTGCGAAATAAGTGATACAGCTGCAAATGCAGGTGAAACAAACGAGTTAGCTCCAAGTCCATGCGAAACGCATGACTTGGCTCTAAATCAATGCGATGTAGAAGGTTTATCTTCAAATCCATGCGAAACAAATGATTTAACATCAGATACTTGCGATAATAACTGAAATAGCTTCAATGCAGGGGAATTAAACGAGTTAGCATCAATCCATGCAAAGCACAGGATTTAGTTTCAAATCAAAGCGATGTAGAAGGTATAGCTTCAAATCCAAGCGAAACACATGATTTACCTTCAATCAATGCGATGTAGAAGGTTTAGCTTCAAATCCATGCGAAACAAATGATTTAGCTTCAAACACTTGGGATATATGTGATATAGCTGCAATTGCAGACGAATCAAACGGGGTAGGTTCAAAATCCATGCGATACATATCATTTAGCTTCCAATCGATCCGAAGTAGAAGGCTTAACTTCCAATCCATGCGAAACAAATGATTTAGGTTCAGATACTTGCGATATATTGATATAGCTTCAAATGCGGGCGAATCAAACGAGTTAGCTTCAAATCCAAGCGAAATACTTGATTTAGCTTCAATTCAATGTGATGTAGATGCTTTAGCTTCAAATCCATGCGACACAAATGATTTAGTTTCAAATACTTGCGATATAAATGATACAGTTTCAAATGCAGGCGAAACTATCGAGTTACCTTCAAATCCATGCGAAACACATGATTTATCTTCAAATCAATGCGTTGTAGAAGGGGTTAGCTTCAAATCCAACCGAAACAAATGATTTAGGTTTAGATACTTGCGATATAAGTGATATAGCATCAAATGCAGGCGAAACGAACGAGTTAGCTTCAATCCATGCGAAACACATGATTTAGCTGCAAATCAATGCGACGTAGAAGGTTTAGCTTCAAATCCATGCGAAACAAATGATTTAGCATCAGATAATTGCGATATAACTGATATAGCTTCAAATGCAGGCGAAACTAACGAGTTAGCTTCAAATCCATGCGAAATACATGATTTAGCTTCAAATCAATGCGATGTAGAAGGGTAAACATCAAATCTATACGAAACAAATGATTTAGCTTCAGATACTTGCGATATAAGTGATATAGCATCAAATGCAGGCGAAACGACCGAGTTAGCTTCAATCCATGCGAAACACATGATTTAGCTGCAAATCAATGCGATGTAGAGGGTTTAGCTTCAAATCCATGCGAAACAAATGATTTAGCTTTAAATCCATGCGAAGTAGAAGGCTTAGCTTCAATCCATGCGAAACAAATGATTTAGCATCAGATACTTGCGATATAACTGATATAATTTCAAATGCAGGGGGAATAAACGAGTTAGCATCAAATCCATGCAAAACACATGATTTACCTACAAACACTTGGGATATAAGTGATATAGCAGGAAATGCAGACGAATCAAACGGGGAAGCTTCAAAATCCATGCGATACATATCATTTAACTTCAAATCGATACGAAGTAGAAGGCTTAGCTTCAAAATCCATGCGAAAACAAATGATTTAGCATCAGATACTTGCGATATTACTGATATAATTTCAAATGCAGGGGAACAAACGAGTTAGCATCAAATCCATGCAAAACACATGATTTAGCTTCAAAATCAATGCGATGTAGAAGGTTTAGCTTCAAAATCCGTGCGAAAACAAATGATTTAGCATCAGATACTGGCGATATAACTGATATAGCTTCAAATGCAGGGGAAACAAACGAGTTAGCATCAAATCCATGCAATCACATGATTTAGCTGCAAATCAATGCGATGTAGATGGTTTAGCTTCAAATCCATGCGAAACAAATGATTTAGCATCAGATACTTGCGATATAACTGAAATAGCTTCAAATGCAGGGGAAACAAACGAATGAGCATCAAATCCATGCAAAACACATGATTTAGCTTCAAATCAAAGCGATGTAGAAGGTATAGTTTCAAATCCAAGCGAAACACATGATTTAGCTTCAAATCAATGCGATGTAGAAGTTTTAGCTTCGAATTCATGCGAAACAAATGAGTTAACATCAGATACTGGCGATATAACTGATATAGCTTCAAATGCAGGGGAAACAACGAGTTAGCATCAAATCCATGCGAAATACATGATTTAGCTTCAAATCAATGCGATGTAGAAGTTTTAGCTTCGAAGTCATGCGAAACAAATGAGTTAACATCAGATACTGGCGATATAACTGATATAGCTTCAAATGCAGGGGAAACAAACGAGTTAGCATCAAATCCATGCGAAATACATGATTTAGCTGCAAATCAATGCGATGTAGATGGTTTAGCTTCAAATCCATGGGAACCAAATGATTTAGGTTCAGATACTTGCGATACATTGATATTGCTTCCAATTCAGGCGAAACTAACGAGTTAGCTTCAAATCCATGCGAAATACATGATTTAGCTTCAAATCAATGCGATGTAGAAGGGTAAACACCAAATCTATACGAAACAAATGATTTAGCATCAGATACTTGCGATATAAGTGATATAGCATCAAATGCAGGCGAAACGGCCGAGTTAGCTTCAAATCCATGCGAAACACATGATTTAGCTGCAAATCAATGCGATGTAGAAGGTATAGCTTCAAATCCAAGCCGAAACAAATTATTTGGCCTCAGATACTTGCGATATAACTGAAATAGCTTCAAATGCAGGGGAAACAAACGAATGAGCATCAAATCCATGCAAAACACATGATTTAGTTTCAAATCAAAGCGATGTAGAAGGTATAGTTTCAAATCCAAGCGCAACACATGATTTAGCTTCAAATCAATGCGATGTAGAAGGTTTAGCTTCAAATCAATGCGATGTAGAAGGTTTAGCTTCAAATCCACGCGAAACAAATGATTTAGCATCAGATACTGGCGATATAACTGATATTGCTTCAAATGCAGGGGAAACAAACGAGTTAGCATCAATTCCATGCAAAACACATGATTGTGCTTCAAATCAAAGCGATGTAGAAGGTATATCTTCAAATCCAAACGAAAACACATGATTTAGCTTCAAATCAATGCGATGTAGAAGTTATAGATTCAAATCCAAGCGCAACACATGATTTAGCTTCAAATCAATGCGATGTAGAAGGTTTAGCCTAAAATCCATGCGAAACAATGATTTTACCTACAAACACTTGGGATATAAGTGATATAGCAGGAAATGCAGACGAATCAAACGGGGAAGCTTCAAAATCGTTGCGATACATATCATTTAACTTCAAATCGATACGAAGTAGAAGGCTTAGCTTCAAATCCATGCGATCAAATGATTTAGGTTCAGATACTTGCGATACATTGATATTGCTTCAAATGCAGGCGAAACTAACGAGTTAGCTTCAAATCCATGCGAAATACATGATTTAGCTTCAAATCAATGCGATGTAGAAGGGTAAACACAAATCTATACGAAACAAATGATTTAGCATCAGATACTTGCGATATAAGTGATATAGCATCAAATGCAGGCGAAACGGCCGAGTTAGCTTCAAATCCATGCGAAACACATGATTTAGCTGCAAATCAATGCGATGTAGAAGGTATAGCTTCAAATCCAAGCGAAACAAATTATTTGGCCTCAGATACTTGCGATATAACTGAAATAGCTTCAAATGCAGGGGAAACAAACGAATGAGCATCAAATCCATGCAAAACACATGATTTAGTTTCAAATCAAAGCGATTGTAGAAGGTATAGTTTCAAATCCAAGCGCAACACATGATTTAGCTTCAAATCAATGCGATGTAGAAGGTTTAGCTTCAAATCAATGCGATGTAGAAGGTTTAGCTTCAAATCCACGCGAAACAAATGATTTAGCATCAGATACTGGCGATATAACTGATATTGCTTCAAATGCAGGGGAAACAAACGAGTTAGCATCAATTCCATGCAAAACACATGATTGTGCTTCAAATCAAAGCGATGTAGAAGGTATATCTTCAAATCCAAACGAAACACATGATTTAGCTTCAAATCAATGCGATGTAGAAGTTATAGATTCAAATCCAAGCGCAACACATGATTTAGCTTCAAATCAATGCGATGTAGAAGGTTTAGCCTAAAATCCATGCGAAACAAATGATTTACCTACAAACACTTGGGATATAAGTGATATAGCAGAAATGCAGACGAATCAAACGGGGAAGCTTCAAAATCGTTGCGATACATATCATTTAACTTCAAATCGATACGAAGTAGAAGGCTTAGCTTCAAATCCATGCGATCAAATGATTTAGGTTCAGATACTTGCGATACATTGATATTGCTTCAAATGCAGGCGAAACTAACGAGTTAGCTTCAAATCCATGCGAAATACATGATTTAGCTTCAAATCAATGCGATGTAGAAGGTTAAACTTCAAAATCTATACGAAACAAATGATTTAGCTTCAGATACTTGCGATATAAGTGATATAGCATCAAATGCAGGCGAAACGAACGAGTCAGCTTCAAATCCATGCGAAACATATGATTTAGATGCAAATCAATGCAATGTAGATGGTTTAGCTTCAAATCCATGCGAAACAAATGATTTAGCATCAGATACTTGCGATATAACTCATATAGCTTCAAATGCAGGGGAAACAAACGAGTTATCATCAATTCCATGCAAAACACATGATTTAGCTTCAAATCAAAGCGATGTACAAGGTATATCTTCAAATCCAAACGAAACATATGATTTAGCTTCAAATCAATGCGATGTAGAAGGTATCGATTCAAATCCAAGCGCAACACATGATTTAGCTTCAAATCAATGCGATGTAGAAGGTTTAGCTTCAAATCCCAGCGAAACAAATTATTTGGCCTCAGATACTTGCGATATAACTGAAATAGCTTCAAATGCAGGGGAAACAAACGAATGAGCATCAAATCCATGTAAAACACATGATTTAGTTTCAAATCAAAGCGATGTAGAAGGTATAGTTTCAAATCCAAGCGCAACACATGATTTAGCTTCAAATCAATGCGATGTAGAAGGTTTAGCTTCAAATCCACGCGAAACAAATGATTTAGCATCAGATACTGGCGATATAACTGATATTGCTTCAAATGCAGGGAAACAAACGAGTTAGCATCAATTCCATGCAAAACACATGATTTAGCTTCAAATCAAAGCGATGTAGAAGGAATATCTTCAAATCCAAACGAAACACATGATTTAGCTTCAAATCAATGCGAGTGTAGATGTTATAGATTCAAACCCAAGCGCAACACATGATTTAGCTTCAATCAATGCGATGTAGAAGGTTTAGCCTCAAATCCATGCGAAACAAATGATTTACCTACAAACACTTGGGATATAAGTGATATAGCAGGAAATGCAGACGAATCAAACAGGGAAGCTTCAAAATCCATGCGATACATATCATTTAACTTCAAATCGATACGAAGTTGAAGGCTTAGCTTCAAATCCATGCGAAACAAATGATTTAGCATCAGATACTTGCGATATTACTGATATAACTTCAAATGCATGGGGAACAAACGAGTTAGCATCAAATCCATGCAAAACACATGATTTAGCTTCAAATCAATGCGATGTTGAAGGTTTAGCTTCAAATCCGTGCGAAACAAATGATTTAGCATCAGATACTGGCGATATAACTGATATAGCTTCAAATGCAGGGGAAACAAACGAGTTAGCATCAAATCCATGCAAATCACATGATCTAGCTGCAAATCAATGCGATGTAGATGGTTTAGCTTCAAATCCATGCGAAACAATGATTCAGCATCAGCTACTTGCGATATAACTGATATAGCTTCAAATGCAGTGGAAACAAACGAATGAGCATCAAATCGATGCAAAACAGATGATTTAGCTTCAACTCAAAGCGATGTAGAAAGGTATAGTTTCAAATCCAAGCGTAACACATGACTTAGCTTCAAATCAATGCGATGTAGAAGGTTAAACTTCAAATCTATACGAAACAAATGATTTAGCTTCACACACTTGCGATATAAGTGATATAGAGTTCAAATGCAGGCGAAACGAACGAGTTAGATTCAAATCCATGCGAAACACATGATTTAGCTGCTAATCAATGCGATGTAGAAGATTTAGCTTCAAATCCATGCGAAACAAATGATTTTGCATCAGATACTTGCGATATAACTGATATAGCTTCAAATGCAGGGGAAACAAACGAGTTAGCATAAAATCCATGCAAAACACATGATTTAGCTTCAAATCAATGCGATGTAGAAGGTTTAGCTTCAAATCAATGCGATGTAGAAGGTTTAGCTTCAAATCCATGCGAAACAAATGATTTAGCTTCAAACACTTGTGATATAAGTGATATAGCTGCAAATGCAGACGAATCAAACGGGATTAGCTTCAAAATCCATGCGATACACATAATTTAGCTTTAAATCCATGCGAAGTAGAAGGCTTAGCTTCAAATCCATGCGATCAAATGATTTAGGTTCAGATACTTGCGATACATTGATATTGCTTCAAATGCAGGCGAAACTAACGAGTTAGCATCAAATCATGCAAAACACATGATTTAGCTGCAAATCAAAGCGATGTAGAAGGTTTAGCTTCAAATCCATGCGAAACAAATGATTTAACATCAAAATACTGCCGATATAACTGATATAGCTTCAAGTGCAGGGGAAACAAACGAGTTAGCATCAAATCCATGCAAATCACATGATTTAGCTGCAAATCAATGCGATGTAGATGGTTTAGCTTCAAATCCATGCGAAACAAATGATTTAGCATCAGATACTTGCAATATAACTGATATAGCTTCAAATGCAGTGGAAACGAACGAGTTAGCATCAAAACCATGCAAAGCACATGATTTAGCTCCAAATCAATGCGATGTAAAAGGTTTAGCTTTAAATCCAGCGAAACACATGATTTGGCCTCAGATACTTGCGATATAACTGAAATAGCATCAAATGCAGGGGAAACAAACGAATGAGCATCAAATCCATGCAAAACACATGATTTAGCTTCAAATCAAAGCGATGTAGAAGGTATAGTTACAAATCCAAGCGAAACACATGATTTAGCTTCAAATCAATGCGATGTAGAAGGTTTAGCTTCAAATTCATGCGAAACAAATGATTTAACATCAGATACTGGCGAATAACTGATATAGCTTCAAATGCAGGGGAAACAAACCAGTTAGCATCAAATCCATGCGAAATACATGATTCAGCTGCAAATCAATGCGATGTAGATGGTTTAGCTTCAAATCCATGGGAAACAAATAATTTAGCTTCAGATACTTCCGATATAACTGATATAGCTTCAAATGCAGGGGAGACAAACGAGTTAGCATCAAATCCATGCAAAACACATGATTTAGCTTCAAATCATAGCGATGTAGAAGGTATAGCTTCAAACCAAGCGAAACACATGATTTAGCTTCAATCCAATGCGATGTAGAAGGTATAGCTTCAAAACCAAGCGAAACACATGATTTAGCTGCAAATCAATGCGATGTAGAAGGTTTAGCTTCAAATCCATGCAAAACACATGATTTAGCTTCAAATCAATGCGATGTAGAAGGTTTAGCTTCAAATCCATTGCGAAACAAATGATTTAGCTTCATATACTTGCGATATAACTGACATAGCTTCAAATGCAGAGGAAACAAACGAGTAAGCATCAAATTCATGCAAAACACATGATTTAACTTCAAATCTATGCGATGTAGTAGGTTTAGCTTCAAATCCAAGCGAAACACATGATTTAGCTTCAAATCAATGCGATGTAGAAGGTTTAGCTTCATATCCAAGCGGAACACATGATTAAGCATCAGATACTTGCGATATAACTGAGATAGCTTCAAATGCAGAGGAAACAAACGAGTTAGCATCAAATTCATGCAAAACACATGATTTAACTTCAAATCAATGCGATGTAGAAGGTATATCTTCAAATCCAAACGAAACACATGATTTCAGCTTCAAATCAATGCGATGTAGATGTTATAGATTCAAATCCAAGCGCAACACATGATTTAGCTTCAAATCAATGCGATGTAGAAGGTTTAGCCTCACAATCCATGCGAAACAAATGATTTACCTACAAACACTTGGGATATAAGTGATATAGCAGGAAATGCAGACGAATCAATCGGGGAATCTTCAAAATCCATGCGATACATATCATTTAACTTCAATCGATACGAAGAAGAAGGCTTAGCTTCAAATCCATGCGAAACAAATGATTTAGCATCAGATACTTGCGATATAAGTGAAATAGCTGCAAATGCAGGGGAAACAAGCGAGTTAGCTTCAAATCCATGCGAAACACATGATTTAGCTGCAAATCAATGCGATGTAGAAGGTTTAGCTTCAAATCCATGCGAAACAAATGATTTAGCATCAGATACTTGCGATATAACTGAAATAGCTGCAAATGCAGGGGAGAAACAAGCGAGTTAGCATAAAATCCAAGCAAAACACATGATTTAGCTTCAAATCAATGCGATGTAGAAGGTTTAGCTTCAAATCCATGCGAAACAAATGATATAGCTTCAAACACTTGTGATATAAGTGATATAGCTGCAAATGCAGACGAATGAAACGGGATAGCTTCAAAATCATGCGATACATATCATTTAGCTTCAAATCGATACGATGTAGAAGGTTTAGCTTCAAATCGATTCGATGTAGAAGGTTTAGCTTCAAATCCATGCGAAACAAATGATTTAGCTTAAAACACTTGCGATATAAGTGATATAGCATCAAATGCAGGCGAAACGAACGAGTTAGCTTCAAATCCATGCGAAACACATGATTTAGCTGTAAATCAATGCGATGTAGTAGGTTTAGCTTCAAATCCATGCGAAACAAATGATTTAGCATCAGATACTTGCGATATAACTGAAATAGCTTCAAATGCAGGGGAAAACAAACGAGTTAGCATCAAATCCATGCAAAACACATGATTTAGCTTGAAATCATAGCGATGTAGAAGGTATAGCTTCAAAACCAAGCGAAACACATGATTTAGCTTCAAATCAATGCGACGTAGAAGGTTTAGCTTCAAATCCATGCGAAACAAATGATTTACCTTCAAGCACTTGTGATATAACTGATATAGCTGCAAATGCAGACGAATCAAACGGGGTAGCTTCAAAATCCATGCTATACATATCATTTAGCTTCAAATCGATACCATGTAGAAGGTTTAGCTTCAAATCCATGCAAAACACATGATTTAGTTTCAAATCAAAGCGATGTAGAAGGTATAGTTTCAAATCCAAGCGAAACACATGATTTAGCTTCAAATCAATGCGATGTAGAAGGTTTAGCTTCAAATTCATGCGAAACAAATGATTTAACATCAGATACTGGCGATATAACTGATATAGCTTCAAATGCAGGGGAAACAAACGAGTTAGCATCAAATCCATGCGAAATACATGATTTAGCTGCAAATCAATGCGATGTAGATAGTTTAGCTTCAAATCCATGGGAAACAAATAATTTAGCTTCAGATACTTGCGATATAACTGATATAGCTTCAAATGCAGGGGAGACAAACGAGTTAGCATAAAATCCATGCAAACCACATGATTTAGCTTCAAATCAATGCGATGTAGAAGGTTTAGCTTCAAATCCATGCGAAACAAATGATTTAGCTTAAAACACTTGCGATATAAGTGATATAGCATCAAATGCAGGCGAAACGAACTAGTTAGATTCAAATCCATACGAAACACATGATTTAGCTGCTAATCAATGCGATGTAGAAGATTTAGCTTCAATCCAAGCGAAACAAATGACTTTAGCATCAGATACTTGCGATATAACTGATATAGCTTCAAATGCAGGGGAAACAAACGAGTTAGCATAAAATCCATGCAAAAACACATGATTTAGCTTCAAATCAATGCGATGTAGAAGGTTTAGCTTCAAATCAATGCGATGTAGAAGGTTTAGCTTCAAATCCATGCGAAACAAATGATTTAGCTTCAAACACTTGTGATATAAGTGATATAGCTGCAAATGCAGACGAAACAAACGGGATTAGCTTCAAAATCCATGCGATACACAATAATTTAGCTTTAAATCCATGCGAAGTAGAAGGCTTAGCTTCAAATCCATGCGATCAAATGATTTTGTTTTAGATACTTGCGATACATTGATATTGTTTCAAATGCAGGCGACAACTAACGAGTTAGCATCAAATCCATGCACAAACACATAATTTAGCTTCAAATCAATGTGATGTAGAAGGTTTAGCTTCAAATCCATGCGAAACAAATGATTTAGCATCAGATACTGGCGATATAACTCATATAGCCTTCCAATGCAGTGGAAACGAACGAGTTAGCATCAAAAACATGCAAAACACATGATTTAGCTGCAAATCAATGCGATGTAAAAGGTTTAGCTTCAAATCCAGCGAAACACATGATTTGGCCTCAGATACTTGCGATATAACTGAAATAGCTTCCAAATGCAGGGGAAACACAACGAATGAGCATCAAACCCATGCCAAAACACATGATTTAGCTGCAAATCAAAGCGATGTAGAAGGTATACGCTTTAAATCCAAGCGAAACACATGATTTAGGCTTCAAATCAATGAGATGTAGAGAAGGTTTAGCTTCCAAATTCATGCGAACAAAAATGATTTAAAATCAGATACTGGCGAATAATGATATAGCTTCAATGAGCACGTAGACTGGTCAGTATGCTAAAGAAAATCAAACGAGTTAGCTTCAAATCCATGCGATACACATCATTTAGCTTAAATCCATGCGAAGTAGAAGGCTAGCCTTCAAATCCATGGAAAAACAAATGATTTAGTTCAGATACTTGCGATACATTGCATCATTTGCATCAAACTGCAGGCGAAACGACCGAGTTAGCTTCAAATCCACTGATCATGATTTA